>NC_083340.1:67586677-67785876 GCF_019175385.1 Lycium barbarum
TTTTACTAATGATTTCGAGGAAATGAGTTTTATACTAAAGGAAACATAAATTTTGATTTTCAAAACCACTCCGAAGGGGGTGCGCAATTTTACTACTTCATTTCATTTACAATTAATGTCTACATTCCACGGTATCATTCCTTTGTACTGATATGATCACTTATTCTTTGGGTAGGGAAATAAGATGAAATTGAGTAGAATATAAGTAGTAAGAATTTCATAAAAATTCTACCCTCAAGCCTGAAAGTATGTCCTCTTAAGTCTAGTGAGATATAAATTTGATAACTTCTTATGAAAGACTAAGGCTAATAACTGGATTGTGACGAATTGATTAGTGACTTATGCTTTGAATTGAAATTGATATTTTTGGATTGTGTTTGTGTTGATATGATGGTGATATTAAGCCAGAAGCGGCTGCCCGAAGGGGCCATCATTATTATGCCGGAAGCGGCCGTCCGAAGGGACTATTGTAATACTAGCTGAAAGCGGCTGTCCGAAGGGACCATTCTGTTAACATGTCGGAAGCAGCATGTGTGTTGGATTGCATTATTTACTTAAAGATTGTTTTGAGACTTCGTGTGCACATTTATGTTTCTTCCAGCGAAGGCTGCAGGTATTGAGTTAGATTGTGATTTCTTCTCTCCTAAGTCAAATTATGATTATGATTTGTTACCGTCTTACATACTCAGTATATTGTCCGTACTGATGTCCTTTTGCCTGGGGACGCTGCTTTCATGCCCGCAGCCCCAGATTGTTTGGCAGGTTAAGAGTATAGCTAGGATGCTTGGACGGCAGCTAGGATTGGCAAGTTCCACCTCATTCTGGAGCTGTCCTGGGTCATGTATAGATATGTATGATTATGGGTATGTCAGGGCCCTGTCCTGACTTATAATGTTCAGTTTACTTCTTAGAGACTTCTGCAGACAGTGTCCTGTGGTATGTTTGTCGAGATGTCGACAAAGTGATGTCAATTGAGTCATTTATGGATTTTAAAAGAGTATGTATTTTAGATGATTTCAATTGGTTTAAAGTACTTATTTGATTGAAAGTTTTCATAATCGTTATAAAGATAATGATTTCTATTTGGAAAAGTTTTATGTTCTTAAAAGTTTTTGAAATGACAAGTTTTGATAGAGCGAATGTCTTAAGGGTTCTCTCGACTCTGATGAGAGTCGGGTGCCCGTCATCCCCTACCACTGTTAGGGTGTGACAGGTTTGATGAAGGTTAATTCTTTTTTGAATGCTAGGCACTGGAGGGAAGTCACTTAGGAATTATGCTTAACTGTTATATAGAGGGCATTTTACGAATGGACTTATGGACCGTAAATATGTGTCGTAAAATGCTCTATTATATAGCAAAGCTCACTGTTCCTATTTTATGATACAACTTACGGACCGTAAAAATTTTACGGACCGTAACTTGCATCGTAAAATAGTTTCTCCAATGCCCAAGTTACTGTGACCAATTTACGGTAGTTTTTATGGGCCGTATATTTTCTACGGACCATAAAACCCTATCGTAAAATACCCTGGCTACACCAATACATCACTGTAGCTAGTTTTCAATTGCTTTTACGGACCGTATATATTTTACGGTCCGTAAACTAGAATTAAAAAATTAAAAAAAGGGAAGGAAAAAAAGTTCTTTTTGTATTTGCAATATGATATCCTTGTTTTTACCTTCATTATTGTATCTACTAACATGCCGGAAGAGTCTGATGCTGAGGAAGTAACAAGACAAAATAAGAACAGAATGAAGGAGAGGTCTGAGAATGCTATACGGTTCTAGGTGCAAGGTCAAAGGAGATATACAAGAAAGGGCTGGAGCCCAAGGAAGGAGGACATGGGTTCCGCCAGAGCATCTATGAGGAGAGACGGATCAGCTTCGATGGGGTGGACTATTTCCCCTACATTCAGGCTATCATTGATCACCATGGATGGGGTTTCCTTAGCATCCCATCCCGCATATATAAACCGGCTATTGCTGTCACGACCCGGCTAGGGGCCGCGACGGGTACCCGTGGATACCGAGCACCGCTCGTTCTACCGTTTATCATACTCATTAGACATTACTTTATCAAATTCATGCTCATTTTATAAGAAAATCATCCCTCATTTGAAACATAAATACTTTTATAGACATAAGCCTTTAGGCTATCAAAATAATATATGTATATATATATATATATATATTTCCATAATGGCAACCTCGTGAGACCACATAACTCACACTGCGTATCTACGAGCCTCTACTATAGTGCTATACATAGAGATGGGACAGGACCCCGTCGTGCCCAACATATACAAATGTACACAAAAGAATAATCAAGCACCTCCGAAACAAAGGAGTGCTTTCAATCAGCTAACAGCTCCTACGAGTATGGATCAAGCTCGCCTCCCTGTCTACCTGTGGGCATGAACACAGCGTCCAAAGAAAACAGACGTCAATACGAACATTGTACTGAGTATGTAAGATAGGAATGAAATAAATATAAAAAGAAGGATCATGAGCCATAAGAGAAAGATATAACCTGCATGAGTGTCATAGGCAAATACTTTTCGTACATATATCATATTTTACATAATCATGGTACATATGTCATCACATCACATATATCATCACATCATAATCTTCGTCGTTAACCCGCATCCAGGTAACCATCATCTGCCGCCCACTAGTGGTGATCATGCCCGGCCCTCTAGGCTCAGTGTAAACATAGCAGCCCGCCTTAGCGGTGACATGCTCGGCCATCTAGGCACGGTGAAATCATATGCAGCCCGCCTTAGTGATGACATGCCCGGCCATTTAGGCATGGTGGAATCATATGCAGCCCGCCTTAGCGGTGACATGCCCGACCATCTAGGCACGGTGGAATCATATGCAGCCCGCCTTAGCGGTGACATGCCCGGCCATATTGGCGCGGTAGAATCATATCATCATATAGTCAATCATAACCCATCATTATTACACACCTCATGAACATATCATAACCTTATCATAGCTCGGCATTTTTATACATAACATAAGCATTTTATAAGCTAGCATTATTAATCATCTTGTAGACATATCATGACTTAGCATCATTTACCATTTATTATTAGGAGAATAAATTAGGCTTTGAAGGCAACTATGGCTATGTCGGGGTGACGTAAGGTCGTGAACCCCCGATTATATTATGAACATTTATGAGTATTCTGCCTCACCTTGAAGGGAATAGTGTATAAGGTGAGTGTTAACAATAATGACATCATTAACGTTATAGGATCATCATATCATGAACTCTAGAATCCCTATACTTTACCTCATCATCATCATTATCATGCTCGTATGTAGTTTGGTATATTTACGGACTCATAAGCTCCATCATATCGGAGAATCATGGAAAACTTGAAAGATTCATGCCTTTGAAGGAAGGGATTAGCCTTACATACCTTTGTCGTTTACTAATCTATCGCTTGTTTGTTCTCCTTTAATGCCCACGTTCTACCTTCAAGAGAATTCGTATCGACATTAGCTAACAATTATAAGAACGGACTTACTAACGCTAGAGAAAATTGGGCAACATTTCCTTTGTTTATACTACTTTTCCCATGTTCTATATCAGCTCCCAAACGTTCATATCAACATTCACAATATTGCAACTAACAATCATCATTTATCTACATTTACCACAATTCACCATTTCTCTTCGATTTCTCCACAATTATGGTTATAGCTCATTATCGCGTTTTCTCATATATAATACTTATTCCATGGTCTAAATGTCATTTATAACGTATTCACGATCACAACATACCAACATTCATCATTCATCCGAACCAATATTCAACAATGACACTATTCCCTCATTTACGACCCATTTTCTGTCTTTCTACAATTCAAGTGTCTTAGCCTTCCAATACCTTAAACAAAATGGTATGGTCATGAAACTTACCTTGGATGATGGATGAACAATCCTTGAAGGGAAATGCTCTTCTAGCACCAAAACCCTATTTCACTTCCCTTGGGTTTTCTTGAGGTAGATGAACTTTTACTAAGTTTCACACACTTGTTTTCATGGATTTGAAGTGGTTGATCTTGGCTTTCCTTTGATTTATTATGGATGAAGAGTGGAGAGAATATTCTAGAGGTTTCTTGACCAAAAATGGTGAAAATATGATTTTTGGGTCTAGTTTGATCTATATATAGTGGTCCAGAAAATTCTGGACTGACACAACATGCGGCAAGCTTTGCTAGACACAAAGCATGCTTTGCGAGCCGCATGTTGTGTCGCAGACCGCGCACAACACCAATTTTCACTGTTACACTTTGTTGTGCAACTGCGTGGCTGCAAAGCGTGTTTGCTGCTCGCATGTTACACCGCAAAGTGCGCCATAATGTGACATTTTACCCAACTTCCACCGAAACTTAACTCCGATGATCCGACGAGTCTTAAACCTTCCCGAGGCTTACTAAACATGGTTTCTCTCCATTATATACCCATGATGGACATATCTATCCCCATGACCTCGAAAAATTTTATCCTACTTCCCAAGGCTAGGAAAATTAGCATTCGGCGAAACTCAACGTATGAAAATGAGAGGTGTAACATTCTCCCCCCCCCCCTTTGGAACGTTCGTCCTCAAATGTTAAACACTCGGGGTTCTACGAAAATTTAGCCAGAGTTTCCCCTGTAATATGGCACTACCATCCTGTCACAACAACCCATAATATCACTGCCTCACAGGGCCACAACATAATAGCAACATATCTATGGCCACACACGACCAAAAGCATGAAAAGTAAATGTACATACCTTATATTGTTATTGTTTCATCTTGAATCTCTCCTGGGGGTTGGAATAAATGCGGGTACGTGGATTTCATTTTCTCTTCCGCTTCCTAAGTCATTTCTTCCCGGTTGTTGTTTCTTCACAAAACCTTGACTGAGGCTACTTCCTTATTTCTAAGTCTTCGTACTTGCCTATCCAAGATGGCAATGGGCACTTCTTCATAGGCTAGCCTTTCTGTCACTTGAACATCATCAATCGGGACAATCCTCGTAGGATCTCCGATACACTTACGGAGCATTGAGACATGAAAAACTGGGTGAACTGATTCAAGCTCTAAAGGCAAGTCCAATTCGTATGCTACATGACCCACCTTGCGGATAATTTTATAAGGTACAATGTATCGAGGACTTAAATTTCCTTTCTTGCCAAGTCTCGTCACCCCTTTCATTGACGACACCCTCAAAAATACCCAATCATCAACCTGAAATTCCAAGTCACGTCGGCGGTAGTTCGCATAAGATTTTTGGGACTTTGGGCTGTCAACAATCGATCTCGGATCACCTTGACTTTTTCTACCGCTTGCTGAATCAATTCAGGGCCTATCAGCCGTACTTCTCCTGTTTCAAACCATCCGATTGGGGATCTACACTTTCTTCCATATAAAGCTTCATACGGATCCATTTGGATACTGGAATGGTAGCTATTGTTGTATGCAAACTCTATTAGAGGTAAGTGATCATCCCAGCTACCACCAAAATCTAGAACACATGCTCTTAGCATATCCTCCAAGGTCTGAATAGTACGTTCGGCTTGTCCATCAGTCTGCGGATGAAACGCCGTGCTAAGCTTCACTTGAGTACCTAGAACTTCTTGAAAAGATTTCCAGAACTTGGCTATAAACTGTGCTCCTCTATCTATGATAATGGATAGTGGAATACCATGAAGTCGCACAATCTCTTTGAGATACAAACTTGCATTATCTTTAGCTGAGTACGTGGTTCTGACTGGAAGAAAATGAGCTGCTTTGGTTAATCTGTCCACAATTACCCATATAGAATCATACTTAACTCGAGAACGAGGTAACCCCACAATAAAATCCATGTTGATCACTTCCTATTTCCAAGTAAGAATTTCCATCGCTTGCAACAATCCTCCTGGCTTTTGATGTTCGATCTTTACTTGTTGGTAATTTGGACACTGAGCTACAAATTCTGCTATGTCTCTCTTCATGCCATCCCACCAATATATTAACTTGAGATCATAATACATTTTAGTTGCACCTGGGTGAATAGAAACCGGGAATAATGTGCTTCTTCTAGAATTCGTCGGCGCAATTCTGCCACATTCGGCACACATAGCCTGCCTCGGTATCTAAGAAGTCCATCCATGGAAACATCAAATCGGGACTTCTCTCTTCCATGAGATATATCTCTATAATGGCTCAACTGAGGATCTTCATATTGCCGCTCTTTCACTTCCATATTCAAGGACGAAACTATGGGATCATTAATACTAATCCCTGCATTACCCGAATCAATTACGCGTACTCCGAGATTAGCTAGTTGATGGAGCTCATGAACTATCTCTTTCTTTTCCGGAGGAATCTCACATAGACTACCCATGGATCGGCGACTGAGTGCATCGGCTACTACATTCGCTTTTCCGTGGTGGTACAAAATATTCACATCGTAATCTTTCAATAGTTCTAACCACCGCCTCTGCCGCAGATTTAACTCCTTTTGTTTAAAAATATACTGAAGACTCTTGTGATCTGTATAGATATCGACATGCACTCCATACAAGTAATGTCTCCACATTTTCAATGCATGAACGACCGCAGCTAATTTAAGATCATGAGTTGGATAGTTCTTTTCATGTTTCCGCAGCTGCCTTGAAGCATAAGCAATAACTCTACCATGTTGCATCAATACACATCCTAATCCAACACCGGAAGCATCACAATACACAACATAGCCATCTGACCCTTCTAGGAGTGTTAAGACCGGAGCTGAGGTCAATCTGTCTTTCAACTCTTGGAGTTGCTTTCACAAGCATCATTCCATTGAAATTTTGCCGACTTTTGGGTTAGCTTCGTCAATGGGGCTGAAATAGATAAGAAGCCTTCTACGAATCTTCTATAATAACCTGCCAATCCCAGAAAACTACGAACTTCTATAGGCGTCGTAGGCCTTGGCCAAGTCTTCATAGCTTCAATTTTCTGAGTGTCGACTCGAATGCCATCATCTGAATAACATGGCCCAGAAATGTTACAGAATTTAGCCAAAACTCGCACTTTGAAAATTTTGCATATAATTCCCGGGCTCGAAGAATGCCAAGAACAATTCGCAAATGATCTGCATGTTCCGATTCTGTGCGAGAGTAAACCAAAATATCATCAATGAATACTATCACAAATAAGTCCAAGAGCGGCCTGAACACATTATTCATCAAATTCATAAACACGGCCGGAGCATTGGTCAGCCCAAACGACATTACTCGGAACTCATAGTGGCCATATCTTGTTCTAAAGGCTGTTTTGGGAATATCCGCTTCTCTAACTCTCACTTGATGATAACCAAACCTCAAGTCTATTTTAGAAAACCACTTGGCACCCTGTAGTTAATCGAATGAGTCATCAATCCTTGGGAGAGGATATTTGTTCTTTATCATCACTTTGTTCAACTGCCTGTAATTGTAGCACATTCGTAGAGAACCGTCTTTCTTTCTCACGAACAAGACTGGGGCTCCTCACGGTGATGAACTGGGTCTAATAAACCCCTTTTCAAGCAAATCTTTCAACTGCGCCTTTAGCTCTTTCAATTCTGCCTGAACCATTCGATAAGGAGGAATAGAGATAGGCTTAGTGTCCGGCAACACATCAATGGCGAAGTCAATCTCTCTTTCTGGAGGATGACCTGGAAGTTCATCTGGGAATACATCCGGAAATTCATTCACTACCGGAACTGATTGAAAAGTTGGCGACTTTGCCTCGGCGTCATGAACTCGGACTAGGTGATAAATATATCCCTTGGCTATCATCTTTCTTGCCTTGAGGTAGGAAATAAACCTACCCTTCGGAGATGCTGCATTACCCTTCCATTCAACCACGGGCTCTCCCGGGAATTGGAATCGAACCACTTTCATTCGGCAATCAACATTAGCATAACATGATGCCAACCAATCCATACCCATAATTACATCGAAATCTAACATTTCCAGCACAATCAAATCAGCTTTGGTCTGGCGATCACGTATCACAATTACACAATTTTTATACACTTTTCTAGCTATCACGGGATCACCAACCGATGTAAATACATCAAAAGGTTTGATTGGCTCAGGTTTCACCCCAATATAACCAGCAACATATGGAATAATATAAGAAAATGTAGAACCGGATCTATCAATGCATATACATCATGGGAAAATACGGATAATGTACCTGTAACCACATCTGGGGAGGACTCAAGATCCTGCCGTCCGGCTAAGGCATGTACACGGGGCTGAGTGGCACCTGAAGTAGATGCTACCCCTCTTCCTCTACCTCAACCTGCTAACATCTGGGGAGTCTGCCCTACCAGGCGCACTGAGGAAGAACCAGCTGCTGAGCCCGTGGGCTGAAACTCACATCTACCATACCGCGGGGGACAATCTCGCATCAAATGCCCAGTCTGTCCACAAATATAACAAGCATCCGTGTCCTGGCGACATGGCCCTGAGTGTAATTTCCTGCACCGGCTACATCGTGGAACTGGTGGTCCCTTCTGACTATAATCGCCCCCAAACTGAGAACCCGAAGCTCTCGAACTCTGGCCCTGTCCTGAAGGGAAAAACGATCAAATCTCCTGTCCGCGAATCGTGGAGGCGCACTAGTCACTGACTGGCCTGAATGTCGGGAATGTCGGGAATAAGTCTGCCTCGATCCCCCTCTATAGTCACTACCTGTCTCCATAGATCTGGCCCTCTTGCTTTGCCTTCTATCAATATCACGATCACTCCTTTGTGGTTGCTGTCACCCCTCTTAGTTCTGGGCATGGGCTTGTATTCGGGAAATATCCATCCCTTTTTGCAACGAAGCTGTCAAACAATCCTTGAACAAATGTGGTCCCAAACCACTCACAAATCTATGTACCCGGTCTCCCATGTCGGCCATCATAGTCGGGACATATCTAGCCAAAGAATTAAATTTCATGCTATACTCCCGGGCACTCATATTTCCTTGCCTCAAATTTAGAAATCTATCCGCTCTATCTTGGCGGACCTCGAGTGGAAAATAGTGACGGATAAAAGCATCTACAAATTCTTGCCATACGGGTGGAGGCGCATTCTCTTGTCTCGATGCTATCCAATTATTATACCACCATACCGCCACATCTCGAAGTCCATACGATGCCAACTCCACGGATTCTGTCTAGGAAGCATGAATAATTTTCAATGTCCTCAACATCTCATCTACAAAATGTTACACCTTGGAAATTTCCCCCGCTAGCGTACAGAGATTAGGCCAATGAAGGGTATGACGTATATGGTGTTTTGACGAGGGACAACGTCCTTTAGACTGGTATTGAGGTGCTAAATAATTGTTAATAAGGTTCCATAAGGATCGGGGATCAAACGAAATGACGAGAATAAGACTCAGTGAACTGATGGGTTATACGGTCAATTATATTGACCGTGTAACATTATACGGCCGTATAATGGACCGTAAAAGAGTCACAGAATGAGGCAGAATAAGGTTGCTGAAGGCATGATTTTACGGTCAATTATACGAACCGTATAAAATTATACAGCTCGTATAATGTACCGTCAAGTTGACACAGAAAAAGGGTAGTCATTGGAGCAGTTTTACGGTCGATTATACAGACCGTATAAATTTATACGGACCGTATAATGATGTCGGGACAGATTTCAATTTTTAAATAAGGACCCAAGTTCATTTTATCTTATTTCATCTTCTCTCTCCACGACCCAACATCTCTCTAGAACCTTCCAAAACTCTTCCAATACAATAATCCAAGTGAAAATCAAGATCAACCACACCAAGTTCATGAAAACAAGAGTGTGAAACCCAAGTAAAGTTCATCCTCCTCAAAGAAAACCAAAAGAGGTGAGATAGGGTTTTGTTGCTAGAGGAGAAACTCCACTCAAGACTTGTTCAACCATCATCCAAGGTAAGTTTCATGACCATTTTATGTTATTTAAGGTATTGGAAGGTTAAGATACCTGAATTGTAGAAGAACATAGCAAATGGGTCATTCAAGAGTGAATAGTGTCATGAGTGAGTGGTAGTTGAATTGAATCATGAATGTTAGTGTGTTGTGAGTATGAATATGTTAAAAATGACATGAATACCATGAGATAAGTGTGATACATGGGAAAATCCGATAGCGAACCCAAAACCATAAATGTGGGGGAAAATGAAGAGAAATGGTGGATCATGGCCATTGTATATGAATGATAATTGTGATTTGCTATATTGTGGTTGTTATTGTGGGTGATTGGGAGTTGATATGGAATATGGGAAAAGTAGTATAAACAAAGGAAGTGCTGCCTAATTTTCTCTAGAAATAATAGTGCGTTCTTATAGTTGGTTAACTAACGATCGTACGAATCCTCTTTTTGAAGGTAGAGGCGTGACATTGAAGGAGAATAAGGAGACGCTAAATTGCTTAAACGACAAAGGTATGTGAGTCTTAACGCTTCTTTCAAAAGGCATGAATCCTTCAAGCTTTCCACAAATCCTTCTATAAGATGAAACTTAAGAGTCCTTCTATATATTAAATCCCCTATGAGCATGATAGTGATGACAATGAGCTAGAGTCTCAAGAAATTGTGGCATGATGTTCCTACAATGCTAATGATGCTATTATTGTTAACACTCACCTTACTTTTCCTTCCCTTCAAGGAGAGGCATGATACTCATGAATGTCCATAATACAATCGGGGGTTCACGACCTTACGTCACCCCGACATAGTATGGTTGTCTTAAAGCCTAATGAATGCTCTTAATGCTATTGTATGTTATGACAATAAAATGATAAGAAATGCTAACTTGTAACACTATGGGATACATGGAACACTAAGAAATGATAACATGATGCTATGGCTTGAGATGTATAATAATGACGTGTTATGATCGATGTTGTGATGATATGATTCCACCGCGCCTATATGGCCGGGCATGTCACCGCTAATGCGGGTTGCGATGTTTACACCGAGCCGAGAGGGCCGGGCATGATCACCACTAGTGGGCGGCATATGAGGGTTACCCGGACGCGGGTAACGATACAGATTATGATGTGATGAGGTATATGATGACGTACGTGATGATGTATGGGATGTGATAACATGTGTACTATGATTGCGTAAAATGTGAAATATGACAGTAATACGATTGCCTATGACATGTGTGCAGGTTATATCTTTGTCCCATGGCTCATGATCTTTCTATTATGTTTGTTTATTTCATTTCTGCCTTACATACTCAGTACAATATTCATACTGATGTCCTTTCTCTATGGACGCTGTGTTCATGCCCCCAGGTAGACAGGGAGGAGACCTTGCTCCGGATTCTTAGAGGCTGCTAGCTGATCGGAAGCCCTCCATTGTCCCGGAGGTGCCTATGATGATTCTTTTGTGTACAGTTGTAGATGTCATCTCTTAGAGGCTCGTAGATACTCGACGTGGGTCGTTTGGTTTCATGGCATGGTCATTATGTATATATATATATGTGTGTGTACATTATTTTGCTGGCCTAAGGGCTCGTATGTATAAAACCATTTCGTTCTAAATAAAAATGGATTTTATTATAAGTTAAGCATGAATCGGATAAATGATTGCTAAACAAGCTTAATAAGTGATGGCACGAGCGGTGCTCGGTGGTTAGCCCCGAGTGCCCGTCACAGCCTCTAGCTGGGTCGTGACACAAAACCTTGCGGGTTTTCATCCGGCTTCGACCCGAAAAACTCCGGAGGATTCAAACACATAAAGTCACGGGCTCGGGTACTAGCTAACCGATCACTTGGGCCCGTATTCTACCACTGTGCCTGAGCAGCAACCAACTGTGTCAATAAATGTATGGCCTCGGTCACTTGTTGACCCGAAGCAACCGGTAGAGGAATTGGAGCTAGAGCTCCTCCTTGTTCTCCCACATTAGGCGGGGTGGAAGAAGTATTAGATAAGGCCTCATTATGTGATTCACCCTCTTCTATATTCACCGGAGGCTCTCTTTCTACCCACCTCTTTGCCGTAGTCTTGCCCTTCTAGGCGGCTGTAGCTTTTCCCTTTGGCGACATTCTGAAATCACAACACATTATTAGGGAGGATAAAATCTTATACACGGCTCTATCGCACGATCTCTTAAGAAGAAAGATGGTCATTTTTCCTAAATGCCCTGTAGCCTTTTGTTTATTGATGTGGCGCGCAACACACCATAAATAAGACTCTACTAGACACGGCTCGTAGACGCTCCCTAGGACCGAACTGCTCCGATACCACTTTTGTCACGACCCGGCTAGGGGCCGCGACGGGTACCCGTGGCTAACCACCGAGCACCGCTCGTTCTAATATTTATCATACTCATTAGACATTCCTTTATCAAATTCATGCTCATTTTATAAGAAAATCATCCCTCATTCGAAACATAAATACTTTCATAGACAAAATTCATTAGGCTATCAAAATAATATATGTATATATATATATATATATATATATACACATAATGGCAACCTCGTGAGACCACATAACCCACACTGCGTATCTACGAGCCTCTAATAGAGTGCTAGACATAGAGACGGGACAGGACCCCGTCGTGCCCAACATATACAAATGTACACAAAAGAATAATCAAGCACCTCCGGCACAAAGGAGTGCTTTCAATCAGCTAACAGCTCCTACGAGTCTGGATCAAGCTCGCCTCCTTGTCTACCTGTGGGCATGAACACAGCGTCCAAAAAAAACGGACGTCAGTACGAACATTGTACTGAGTATGTAAGACAGGAATGAAATAAATATAATAGAAGGATCATGAGCTATAAGAGAAAGATATGACCTGCATGAGTGTCATAGGCAAATACCTTTCGTACATATATCATATTTTACATAATCATGGTACATATGTCATCACATCACATATATCATCACATCATAATCTTCATCGTTAACCCGCGTCCGGGTAACCATCATATGCCGCCCACTAGTGGTGATCATGCCCGGCCCTCTAGACTCGGTGTAAACATAGCAGCCCGCCTTAGCAGTGACATGCCCGGCCATCTAGGCACGGTGGAATCATATGCAGCCCACCTTAGCGATGACATGCCCGGCCATCTAGGTACGGTGGAATCATATGCAGCCCGTCTTAGCGGTGACATGCCCGGCCATCTAGGCACGGTGGAATCATATGCAGCCCATCTTAGCGGTGACATGCCCGGCCATATTGGCGCAATGGAATCATATCGTCATATAGTCAATCATAACCCATCATTATTACACATCTCATGAACATATCATAACCTTATCATAGCTCGGCATTTTTATACATAACATAAGCATTTTATAAGCTAGCATTATTAATCATCTTGTAGACATATCATGACTTAGCATCATTTACCATTTATTATTAGGAGAATAAATTAGGCTTTGAAGGCAACTATGGCTATGTCGGGGTGACGTAAGGTCGTGAACCCCCGATTATATTATGAACATTTATGAGTATTCTGCCTCACCTTGAAGGGAATAGTGTATAAGGTGAGTGTTAACAATAATGACATCATTAACGTTATAGGATCATCATATCATGAACTCTAGAATCCCTATACTTTAGCTCATCATCATCATTATCATGCTCGTATGTAGTTTGGTATATTTACGGACTCATAAGCTCCATCATATCGGAGAATCATGGAAAACTTGAAAGATTCATGCCTTTGAAGGAAGGGATTAGCCTTACATACCTTTGTCGTTTAGTAATCTATCGCTTGTTTTTTCTCCGTTAACGCCCACGTTCTACCTTCAAGAGAATTCGTATCGACATTAGCTAACAATTATAAGAACGGACTTACTAATGCTAGAGAAAATTGGGCAGCATTTCCTTTGTTTATACTACTTTTCCCATGTTCTATATCAGCTCCCAAACGTTCATATCAACATTCACAATATTGCAACTAACAATCATCATTTATCTACATTTACCACAATTCACCATTTCTCTTCGATTTCTCCACAATTATGGTTATAGCTCATTATCGCGTTTTCTCATATATAATACTTATTCCATGGTCTAAATGTCATTTATAACGTATTCACGATCACAACATACCAACATTCATCATTCATGCCAACCACTATTCAACAATGACACTATTCCCTCATTTATGACCCATTTTCTATGTCTTTCTACAATTCAAGTGTCTTAGCCTTCCAATACCTTAAACAACATCGTATGGTCATGAAACTTACCTTGGATGATGGATGAACAAGCCTTGAAGGGAAATGCTCTTCTAGCACCAAAATCCTGTTTCACTTCCCTTGGGTTTTATTGAGGTAGATGAACTTTTACTAAGTTTCACACACTTGTTTTCATGGATTTGAAGTGGTTGATCTTGGCTTTCCTTTGATTTCTTGTGGATGAAGAGTGGAGAGAATATTCTAGAGGTTTCTTGACAAAAAATGGTGAAAATATGATTTTTGGGTTGAGTTTGATCTATATATAGTGGTCCAGAAAATTCTGGACCGACACAATATGCGGCAAGCTTTGCTAGACGCAAAGCATGCTTTGCGAGCCGCATGTTGTGTCGCAGACCGCGCACAACACCAATTTTCACTGTCACACTTTGCTGTGCAACTGCGTGGCCGCAAAGCGTGTTTGGTGCTCGCATGTTGCGCCGCAAAGTGCGCCATAATGTGACATTTTATCCAACTTCCACCGAAACATAACTCCGATGATCCGACGAGTCTTAAACCTTCCCGAGGCTTACTAAACATGGTTTCTCTCCATTATATACCCAAGATGGACATATCTATCCCCATGACCTCAAAAAAATTTATCCTACTTCCCAAGGCTAGGACAATTAGCATTCGGCGAAACTCAACGTATGAAAATGAGAGGTGTAACAATTGTACGAGAGTTTTATGCCAATTACGCAGCATAGTTAAACAACCGGTACAGGCCAGTCCAACAAGATTGGATAGTCATACGTCATTCGAAGGTAACTGTTAGGGGATTGAGGATTGATTCTCCAGCAAAGCTATCAACCGATTTTACTACAGGGACAACTATGAACCGCCAACAAACACTGATGAGTTGGACTACAGATTTGGGGGAAAAAGACCTGATCAATTGAATGAGTTTCCATGGATAGCTTCAGTGATTACACGAGATAACCCCGGGTGGCATACAAACTCTAGTGTTTAGATTAAACAGAAAGATCTCTCAGTTGAAGCCATGTTCTGGTGGAGCTTCTTGATAAACAGCATCTTCCCTACTCAGGTGGATAATCATCTTACCATTGACGGGGCAATCTGTTATACCCCGTAGTTTTGTATATTGAGATTCGAGCTACCTTTCAGAAGGAATATGAGATTACACGTGTTTATCTTATGGTTATGAGAGTTTTAGTTCATATAATAAGCTATGGAAGGATCGAAGGGCAAGTGAACCAAGGAAATTAAGTTTGTTGGAACTTTGGAGAAAATGTGAAGGGCAATTTTTTCCCAACTTGGAGGAAGAATATTTTTTAGAATACAAGGCGTTTTGAGGCAAAGCAAAAGCCTAAAATGAAGTTCACGAAGTCTAGTTTCCAACGCAACAAACCACTCATCGGTACGGTATTGGAGCAAGGATGTCACGACCCAGCTAGGGGCCGCGACGGGTACCCGGGGATAACCACTGAGCACCGCTCGCTCTATTACTCCCTTTACTCGGTCAATGCCCTGATCATCACATTTCGCTTAAAGCGTGGAAAAGATCATAATTTATTTGAAAACATAACTACTTTTGTATATAGAAAGGTTTAGTACATCAAAATAATGAGTGCACATATACATGAGGGCTGTGAGACCATGGTACCCACACTACGCATCTACGAGCCTCTACTGACATACTATACAATGGACGGAACAAGACTTCGTCATGCTCGCCTCCCTGTCTACCTGTGGGCATAAACACAACGTCCAAGAGAAAGGACGTCAGTACGAATGTTGTACTGAGTATGAGAGTCATAAACAATTAAGAAGGATAACAATAATATAGTGAGAGTATCAATAGGAACATCGGAATCTGAATAATAAACATAAGAGAGAAGAAATGCATGCTATCTTACTCATACTTATCATGATATCATGAAGGCATGACATGCAAGCTACCCGTCCATGTCGGAACGATGTGATCATCAATAATATAAGCCCGCGTCCAGGCCTCCCGCGTCCGGGGTACCATCTCATGCCGCCCACTAGTGGTGTCTGCCCATGCCCGAAGGTCATGGTGTATCCGTATAGCTGCCCGCCTTGGCGGTGTCTGCCCGGCCAACTAGGCATGGTGTGAAATGCTCATGACATGCTCAATGCAAAATACTCATAATAATATGCTCATCATGAAATACTTATCTTATGATAAAAGATGTATAAGGCTCATGGTCAACTTTACTCTATCGGGGTGACGTAAGGTCGTGATCCCCCGATTACATTATGGAGCCCTTATGGACATTCTGCCTCACCTTGCAAGGACTAGTACATAAGGTGAGTGTAGGCAAGTAATAACATCCTTACATCGTATAACTTATCTCATGTAGACATTCATAGGCATAAGCTTTTAACTTCTTAGGATGTGAGAGCGCATGAAAGGAATAGGGATTCAAGCTGAGAGACTCATGCCATTGGAAAGAAGGACTAGCCTCACATACCTTGGTCGTTCCGCTAGGCTATCGCTCACTTGCTCTCCTTCAATACCACGTCGTTACCTTCATGAGAGAATTCGTACTAACATTAGTTAATCGTCTACAAACGCATCGTCAAGTCTAGGAAAAATTGGGCAGCACTTCTCTTGTTTATACTATTTTTCCCATGTTTTATATTAACTCCCTACATTCACCATACTACTCACAATATCACAATCAACAATCATCATTCATGCACAATTAGTAAAATCCACCATTTTCCTCCAATTTTCCTATATTTCTACTTCTAGCTCATCTTTGTGTTTCCACGCATTTAACACTTGTTTCATGATATAAACATCATTCATAACGTATTCATAATGACAACTCTTCAACTTTCATGATTC
Organism: Lycium barbarum; assembly: GCF_019175385.1. Classification (NCBI taxonomy): domain Eukaryota; kingdom Viridiplantae; phylum Streptophyta; class Magnoliopsida; order Solanales; family Solanaceae; genus Lycium; species Lycium barbarum. The sequence continues at coordinate 67,603,730 of NC_083340.1, forward strand.
AATTCCACTATCACACACTTATGTCACTATTTACTCAATAATGACCCATTTCTATGTTCTTCTATATTTCAAGTATGTGAACCTTTCAATACCTCATACAACATGAATTTGTCGTGGAACTTACCTTGAATGATGGTTGAACAATCTTGAGTTGAAATGTTTCACTTAGACAAAACCCTAGTTCCACCTTCTTTGGAATTTCTTCACTTAGATGATCCTTTATTGTGTTCTTACACTTGATTCCATGAAATTAGTGTTGTTGGTCTTGATATTTCCTTTAATTCTCTTGAATTCTTGTGGAGGAAATATTTGGAGAGTTCTAGAAGTCTCTTGAGTTGTCTTGATGAAAAATGAAATGAAATGAGCTTAAGTCCTTTTTAAAAATCACAAAATCTGATCTTTAATGAATTCTTGTCGGGATGAACAGTGGTCGTAAACCACCATTTACGGACCGTATTTTGATTTACGGTCCGTCCACTGTGGTCGTTTTTAAGCATATGAAAAACAGAAAGTTTTGGCTGAAGAACATGGTAGTTTACGACCTGGTTTACGGTCCGTAAACCAGTTTACGGGCCGTATTCTGGGTCGTTTTTAACCATATTAACGCTGGACAGAAAGTTGATTCTTTTGGAACGATGGAATACGATTGCACTATACGGTCCGTAAATCACTTTACGGGCCGTATAGTGCCATATACGACCACTGGACTGAAATTTTTTCCGCAACTTCCTTATTTCCAAAAATGCATAATTAGCCATTCCCGACTTAGTAAAACATCATACACTCAAGCCCTTCATCGTTCTACTCATCACACAAGTACGGAAAATTTCCGAGGTGTAACATTCTCCCCCCCTTTGGAACATTCGTCCTCGAATGTTCGACACTCGGGGATTCTAGAAACTTTTGCCAGAGTTTCCTTTATAATTTGGGCACTACCTTCCCATTACAACAACCCACCATATCTTCGCCTCACAGGGCCATATCACAATATCAACACATCTATGGCCACACACGACCAAAAGCATAAAACTAAAGCATACATACCTTATATCGTCGACGTCTCATCTTGAATCTCTTCTGGGGATTGGAACAAATGGGGGTACTTGGCTTTCATCTTCTCTTCTGCTTCCCAAGTCATCTCTTCCCTGTTGTTGTTTCGCCATTGAACTTTGACTGAAGCGACTTCTTTATTTCGAAGTCTCCGCACTTGTCTGTCTAAAATAGCAATAGGTATTTCTTCATACGTCAGCTTCTCTGTCACCTGCACATCGTCAACCGGGACTATTCTTGTAGGATCCCCAATACACTTGCGGAGCATCGAAACATGGAATACCGGGTGAACTGATTCAAGCTCCGAAGGTAAATCCAATTCATATGCTACCTGTCCCACCTTACGGACAATTTTATAAGGTCCGATGTATCTTGGACTCAACTTCCCCTTTTTGCCAAATCTCATCACCCCTTTCATTGGCGATACCTTCAGAAATACCCAGTCATTTACCTGGAATTCTAAATCCCGTCGGCGGTTGTCTGCATAAGACTTTTGGCAACTTTGAGCTATTAACAGTCGGTCTCGAATCACTATAACCTTTTCAACTGCTTTTTGGATCAAATCGGGGCCTATCAATTGTACTTCTCCGGTTTCAAACCATCCAATTGGAGATCTACATTTTCTTCCATATAATGCTTCATACAGGGCCATTTGAATTCCGGAATGATAGCTGTTGTTGTAGGCAAACTCAATTAGTGGCAAATGATCATCCCAACCACCACTGAAGTCTAGTACACACGCTCGTAACATATCTACTAAAGTTTGAATGGTACGCTTGACTTGCCCGTCAGTCTGTGGGTGAAATGTCGTGCTAAATTTGACCTGAGTGCCTAGCCCTTCTTGAAAATATTTCCAAAACTTGGCCATAAACTGGGCCCCCCTGTCTGTAATAATGGCCAATGGAATTCCATGAAGTCGCACAATTTCCTTCAAATACAGCTTCGCGTAATCTTCCGCCGAATACGTGGTTCTGACTGGGAGGAAATGAGCTGCATTTGTGAGTCTGTCCACGATCACCCATAATGAGTCATATTTGCCTCGGGAACGAGGTAATCCCACAATAAAATCCATATTAATCTCTTCCCATTTCCAGGTAGGAATTTTCATTGCTTGCAATAGGCCTCCTGGCTTCTGATGTTCTGCTTTCACTTGCTGGCAATTCGGGCACTGTGCCACAAATGCTGCTATGTCTCGTTTCATGCCATCCCACCAATATCGAAACTTAAGGTCATGATACATCTTAGTTGCTCCTGGATGAATGGAATACCGAGAACGGTGCGCTTCCTCTAAAATTCGCTGGCATAGTCTCGCCACATCCGGTATACACAATCTGTCTCGAAGCATATGCAATAACTTTCCCATTCTGCATCAATACACATCCTAATCCCACACCGGAGGCGTCACAATATACTACATAGCCATCTGATCCTTCTGGAAGTGTTAGCACTGGCGCTGAGGTCAACCTGTTTTTCAACTCTTGGAAGCTACGCTCACAGGCATCACTCCACTAGAATTTAGCCGACTTCTGGGTTAACTTTGTCAATGGGGCTGAAATAGATGAGAAGCCCTCTACAAATCTTCTATAATATCCTGCTAACCCAAGGAAACTACGAACTTCCATGGGTGTCGTAGGCCTTGGCCAAGTCTTCACAGCTTCTATTTTCTGAGTGTCGACTCGGATACCATCATCTGAAATAACATGACCCAGGAATGCAACAGAATTAAGCCAAAACTCGCACTTTGAAAACTTTTCATACAATTCTCGATCTCGAAGAGCGCCAAGAACAATCCTTAGATGATTTGCATGTTCTGACTCTGTGCGAGAGTACACGAAAATATCGTCGATGAACACTATCACAAAAAGGTCCAAGAACGGCCTGAACACATTATTCATTAAATTCATGAACACTGCCGGGGCATTCGTCAACCCGAACGACATCACTCAGACCTCATAATGGTCGTACCTTGTCCTGAAGGCAGTCTTAGGAATATCTGCTTCTCTAATTCTCACCTGATGATAACTCGATCTCAGATCTATCTTGGAAAACCACTTAGCACCTTGCAATTGATCGAACAAGTCGTCAATTCTGGGGAGGGGATATCTGTTCTTTACGGTCACCTTGTTTAGCTGTCTATAATCAATACACATCTGGAGCGACCCATCTTTCTTTCTCACAAACAAGACCGGCTCTCCCCACGGTGATGAACTGGGCCTAATGAAACCCTTCTCGAGCAAGTCTTTCAACTGTGCCTTTAGCTCCTTCAATTCTGCCGGAGCCATTCGATAACGAGGAATAGAAATGGGCTCCGTGTCCGGAAATACATCAATAGCGAAATCAATTTCCCTTTCCGGAGGAAGACCTGGAAGTTCGTCTGGAAATACGTCTGGAAATTCATTTACTACCGGGACAGATTGGAAAACTGGTGGCCTTGCCTCTGTATCATGAACCCAAACTAGATGATAAATATAGCCCTTGGCTATCATCTTTCTCACCTTGAGGTAGGAAATAAACCTACCCTTAGGGGATGCTGTGTTACCCCTCCATTCAAGTACGGGCTCTCTCGGAAACTGGAATCGAACCATTTTTGTCCTGCAATCGACATTAGCATAGCACGAGGCCAACCAATCCATTCCCATTATTACATCAAAGTCTATCATTTCCAGCTCGATCAAGTCGGCTTGAGTCTGGCGGTCACATATCACAACAACACAATTTTTATATATTTTCCTCGCTATTACGGGATCACCAACCAGAGTGAACACCTCGAAAGGTTTAATTGGCTCAGGCTTCACCCCAATACAATCAGCAACATATGGGGTAACATAAGAGAAAGTAGAGCCTGGATCAATCAAAGCATATACGTCACGGGAGAATATAGTCAGAGTACCTGTGACAACATCAGGGGAAGACTCAAGATCCTGTCGCCCAGCTAAAGCATATACGCGGGGCTGAACAGCTCTTGAAGTAGATGCTCCCCTTCTGCCTCTGCCTCTACCTGCTGTAGTCTGAGAAGTTTGCGCTGCCGGACGCATGGAAGAAGACCCAACTGCTGACCCCGTAGGCTGAGTCCCAACTCTACCTCTCGCTGAAGGGCAATCTCTCATCATATGACCAACCTGCCCGCAAGAATCGGTACCCTGACGACACTGTCCGGAATGTAATTTGCCGCACTGACTACACTGCGGTACTGGGGGTCTCCTCTGTCTAAAATCTCCCTTAAACTGAAAATCTGAGGCCCTCGAGCTCTGGCCCTGCCCTGATTGAAAAGAACGGTCAACCCTCCTACCTGAGAACCGGGGAGGCGCACTGGTCGCTGACTGACCTGAGTGCCTAGAATGCATCTGTCTCGATCCCCCTCTATACTCACTGCTTGCCCCCGTAGATCTAGCTCTCTTACCTTGCCTTCGGTCATTATCCCGATCACTTCTTTGCTGCTGTTGTCGTTCCTCCAGGTTCTGAGCATGTGCCTGTATTCGGGAAATATCCATCCCGTCTTGCAAGGAGGCTGTCAAGCAATCTCTAAATAGGTGTGGCCCCAAACCACTCACAAATCTATGAACCCGATCGCCCATATCAGCCACCATAGTCGGGGCATACCTGGCCAGAGAATTAAACTGCATACTATACTCTCGGGCACTCATACTTCCTTGCTTTAAATTCAAGAACCTGTCCGCTCTAGCTCGGCGGACCTCAGGCGGCAAGTAATGACGAATAAAGGCATCCACAAATTCTTGCCAAACGGGAGGTGGTGCATTCTCTCCCCTTGATATCATCCAATTTTTGTACCATAGCACCGCCACATCGCGGAGTCTGTAAGAGGCCAACTCTACCGATTCGGTCTCAGAAGCTTGCATAAGTTTCAACGTCCTCGACATCTCATCAACAAAGCCTTGGGGGTCCTCATCCGTCTTCGACCTGAAAAATTCTGGAAGATTTAAAGTCAAGAAATCACGGGCTCTCGTACTGGCCGATCGATCACTTGGGCCCGCATTCTGTCCTTGTGCCTGAGCGGCGACCAACTGTGTCAATAAATGTATGGCCTCGGATACCTGTTGACCCGAAGCAACTGGCGGAGGAATTGGGACTGAGGCTCCCCCTGCTCTCCTTCATTAGGCGAGGCCTCATTCTGTGATTCACCTTCCTCTACATTTGCCGGAGGCTCCCTTTCTGCCCGCTTCTTCGTCGTAGCTTTGCCTTTCTGGGCAGCTGTAGCTTTTCCTTTCGGTGGCATTCTGAAATCACAACGCACTTTTAGGGGAGGATAAAATCCTATGCATGGCTCTATCGCACGATCTAGTAAAAATAAAGATGGTCATTTTCCTAAATGCCCTGTAGCCCCTTGTTTATTGATGTGGCGCGCAACACACCATAAAAAAGACTCTACTAGACACGGCTCGTAGACACTTCCTAGGACGAACTGCTCTGATAACACTTTTGTCACGACCCACCTAGGGGCCGCGACGGGTACCCGGGGCTAACCACCAAGCACCGCTCGCTCTATTACTCCCTTTACTCGGTCAATGCCCTGATCATCACATTTCTCTTAAAGCGTGGAAAATATCATAATTTATTTGAAAACATAAATACTTTTGTATATAGAAAGGTTTAGTACATCAAAATAATGAGTGCACATATACATGAGGGCTGTGAGACCATGCTACCCACACTACGCATCTACGAGCCTCTACTGACATACTATACAATGGACGGAACAAGACTCTGTCATGCCCAATATATATATATATATATATATATATATATATGCACCCAAAAGAGAAATCATAAGCACCTCCAAACAATTGAGTGCTCTCAAAAGCTGGCAGCTCCTAAGTATCTGGATCAAGCTCGCCTCCCTGTCTACCTGTGGGCATGAACACAGCGTCCAAGAGAAAGGACGTCTGTACGAATGTTGTACTGAGTATGAGAGGCATAAACAATGAAGAAGGATAACAATAATATAGTGAGAGTATCAATAGGAACATTGGAATCTGAATAATAAACATAAGAGAGAAGAAATGCATGATGTCTTACTCATACTTATCATGATATCATGAGTGCATGACATGCAAGCTGCCCGTCCATATCGGAACGGTGTGATCATCAATAATATAAGCCCGCGTCCAGGCCTCCCGTGTCCGGGGTACCATATCATGCCGCCCACTAGTGGTGTCTGCCCATGCCCGAAGGTCATGGTGTATCCGTATAGCTGCCCGCTTTGGCAGTGACTGCTCGGCCAACTAGGCACGGTGTGAAATGCTCATGACATGCTCAATGCAAAATACTCATAATAATATGCTCATCATGAAATACATATCTTATCATAATATATGTATAAGGCTCAAGGTCAACTTTACTCTATCAGGGTGACGTAAGGTCGTGATCCCCCGATTACATTATGGAGCCCTTATTGACATTCTGCCTCACCTTGAAAGGACTAGTACATAAGGTGAGTCTAGGCAAGGAATAACATCCTTACATCGTATAACTTATCTCATGTAGACATTCATAGGCATAAGCTTTTTAACTTCTTAGGATGTGAGAGCGCATGAAAGGAATAGGGATTCAAGGTGAGAGACTCATGCCATTGGAAAGAAGGACTAGCCTCACATACTTGGTCGTTCCGCTAGGCTATCGCTCACATGCTCTCCTTCAATACCACGTCGTTACCTTCATAAGAAAATTCGTACTAACATTAGTTAATCGTCTACAAACGCATGGTCAAGTCTAGGAAGAATTGGGCAGCACTTCTCTTGTTTATACTATTTTTCCCATGTTTTATATTAACTCCCTACATTCACCATACTACTCACAATATCACAATCAACAATCATCATTCATGCACAATTAGTAAAATCCACCATTTTCCTCCAATTTTCCTATATTTCTACTTCTAGCTCATCTTTGTTTTTCCACGCATTTAACACTTGTTTCATGATATAAACATCATTCATAACGTATTCGTAATGACAACTCTTCAACTTTCATGATTCAATTCCACTATCACACACTTATGTCACTATTTACTCAATAATGACCCATTTCTATGTTCTTCTATATATCAAGTATGTGAACATTTCAATACCTCAAACAACATGAATTTGTCGTGGAACTTACCTTGAATGATGGTTAAACAATCTTGAGTTGAAATGTTTCACTTAGACAAAACCCTAGTTCCACCTTCTTTGGAATTTCTTCACTTAGATGATCCTTTATTGTGTTCTTACACTTGATTCCATGAAATTAGTGTTGTTGGTCTTGATATTCCCTTTAATTCTCTTGAATTCTTGTGGAGGAAATATTTGGAGAATTCTAGAAGTCTCTTGAGTTGTCTTGATGAAAAATGAAATGAAATGAGCTTAAGTCCCTTTTAAAAATCACAAAATCTGATTTTTAATGAATTCTTGTCGGGATGAACAGTGGTCGTAAACCACCATTTACGGACCGTATTTTGATTTACGGTCCGTCCACTGTGGTCGTTTTTAAGCATATGAAAAACAGAAAGTTTTGGCTGAAGAACATGGTAGTTTACGACCTGGTTTACCGTCCGTAAACAAGTTTACGGGCCGTATTCTGGGTCGTTTTTAACCATATTAACGCTGGACAGAAAGTTGATTCTTTTGGAACGATGGAATACGATTGCACTATACGGTCCGTAAATCACTTTACAGGCCGTATAGTGCCATATACGACCACTGGGCTGAAAATTTTTTCGCAACTTCCTTATTTCCAAAAATGCATAATTAGTCATTCCCGACTTAGTAAAACATCATACACTCGAGCCCGTCATCATTCTACTCATCACACAAGTACGGAAAATTTCCGAGGTGTAACAAAGGAGATATGGACGTTACAAGCTAGGCTGGTAGGCCAGAAAAATGCTCTGCGTGAACGCACCAGGAGGTGGCGCGAACGCGCAGAAGGGGTGACAGACAACCCAGAGCGAACGCGCCACTACCCAGCGTCAGCACGCTGAGTACTTTTTAAGTTGGTGCAACCCGAGCCTAAAATTTTATAAAAATGGGTTACCCCTCTTATTTCCTCATTCAAACATCCTCCAAGCTTCCTAAACTTTTAACGCAAATCGAGTATAATCCCCGGATTCTGGTCCTGACAGCGTACAGTTACGATTATAAAATCATATAATGATGAGTCTTGGCTCAAGTTCAAGGAGGAAAGTGAAGGTATTGCGGTTATAGTGGGAGAAAGGTATGAATCTCTTCTTATTAATGTTAATCTTGGTTAGTTCTGAGGATAAAACTACTAAACAGTCATATAATGAGTTGGTTAGTTGAGAAAGTTGGAAAACATTGTGTGGGATGTTTTATGAAACATAATGGTATTGGTAATGATGTTGTTGATATTGGTATTGTTGTTGTTGTGGGTTGTTGAATTGTGGTTTCGGGCTAGGCATATAAACAGGGGAGATGCAGCCCGAATTTCGGCAGATTCTAAATGAAATTAAATTAAGGATTTGAGATGGGCGTATGACTTTGAGCCTAACAATAGTACGAATGGTTTATATGTATATTTACGAGCTTGGAAGGATAACCGCTGAGTCTCTAATGAGACCGAAAGGTATGTTAAGGCTAGTTCCTTTCTTTCCAAAGACATGACTCCTTTCTTGTGTATTCATACATGTTTTCCATAATTCCCTTATCCTCAAAAGTTAGAGATTCATGATTCCAAGAGTTTCTTATGACGCTAAGGATGAGTTTGCTTTATGAAGATAATGATGATGATGATGACTCTATTTCTAGATGTTCCAAAGCTATGATTTTAATGATGTTATGAGATTGACGAGTTTATTTCATGATTTTCTTGAATTGCTCATTGTTGTTGATCTCACCTTATGAATTATTCCTTCGAGGTGAGATATAGCGATGATGATTATACCATAATATAAATCGGAGGTTACCGACCTTACGTCACTCCGATAGAGTTGTAGCTTTCACTTGGGCTCTCATGCAGGCTTTACAAATATGTATGCATTTTAATAACACCGCGCCGCCCAATAGGCGACCGGTCTGACACACCACTGCGGTGGGCAGCTTACACCCCGGACGCGGGCTAATGATGATAACACCGTGCCTAAATTGCCGGGCAGCATAACACCGTACCTATATGGTCGGTAGGGCTATTCACGGTTTTGGTTAAAACCAAAACCAAATCGAAAATTTAACCAAACCGAATAAAAAACCGACATTTAGTTTGGTTTGGTTTGATTTGGTTTTAAATTTTAAAAACCGATAATATTTGGTTTGGTTATGGTTATATTAAAAAATAACCGAATAAATAACCGAACCAAACCGATAAATTATATACATAAATTTTATAATTATTTATATGTATAATATTAGTTTTTCATAAATAATTATAAATACTTTATACCTTTTAATCATTAATTTGATTTTCGGTCTACTTATTTCACATGAATGTTTAAGGCCCATGTTTTTAAGAATATGTCCAAGCCCATGTCTTTAAGTCTTTTAACTCTTTAAGTGTTAAGTGTAAACCTACTAACAGAAGCTCATGTTAGAATCTAATGTCTTTAACTTAAATTTTTAGCCTTTCTTTATCAGCAATTTGATTTTAGGTTGTTCCTTCTTTTTTTCCCGAATTTATACCTTTCTTTTTTCTTGTCTGAATGAGTCCTAAACTTCTAATATTTTTCATATGAAAAGGACAGAGGTTGTATATTTGGAGGTTTCAATAGAAGATACTTCAGTAACATCAGCATTTGCTGCAATTCAAGCACATGGTAATGCCCTAATACTTCTTCCGTGGGTAATCCTCCTAAAAGGCAGAAAATAACAACTCTTGGTAGTCGAGACCCTAGCCCTGGGGATAATGATAGAAAAACATCTGAAGTTTGGGATTATTACATAAAGTGTTTTTAATAAAATGGGAGAATTGAGGACAAAATGCAAGTATTGCCCCAAAAAAAAATTATTTCATATATTTTCATTTTAATTTTAGGTAGTCTTTATGTTTAATTAATATATATGTTTGTAACAACAACTAAAAGTTCCTATGCTCTACTTTATTTCCAGTTATGTGTATTAAGATGACAAAAATGGTGCAGCCACTACTTAGTTAGTTTTTAGCTCTATATGTATTAGTTTAGCAACTTTGGGTAACTTGAGTATGACACTATCACTAATAGTGAAAATATTTCTATGATGTATGTTCCACCTTAAACGATAAATAAAAGTTATCGTTTGAACCAAAAAAAATACATGTCTTTTTCAACTTTTTAATGTTTTACTGATAAGTCTCATGGCTGCTAGTCATAAACCGAAAAATCCAACCAAACCGAACCAAACCGACAATAACCAAACAGATGGTTATTATTTTATTTGGTTTGGTTATGGTTTTAGACATTTAAAAACCGACTAAATTAGTTTGGTTATGGTTTTAATCAATAACCGACCCAAACCGAACCATGAACACCCCTAATGGTCGGGTAGTTTACTTGTATGTATTTATAATGTTATTTAAAAGAAGTTAAAGCTAGCATGCATGACTGTTACATCTCGAAAATTTCGGATTGTCGCCTTGCGAGTAGGCTAACGGGAGCTTAAGGTGTTTATGAAACCCTTATGAGATTAAGAAAAGTATTAGATAGCGTAAAGTGCATACTATAAGATTTTGAAGTTATATAAATATGTGAAATTTAGTTTGTTGAAGGAAGTGAAATGTAAGTCGCGTTCGGAAAGGTTTTCGCTATAATTGAGCTAATATTTATTTGGTAGGGCCCATTGTATGGTTAATGAAGTGTTAGAATGCCAAGAAGGTTCCACGGGGATTGGAAGTCAAACAATTCGACGATAATGAAATTCGGGAATTTCCAATTGTACTGACCGTATAAATTATATGGCCCGTATAATGGTCCGTAGATTACTTCAACAGAAGAGTGACCTGGTGAGATTATACAGTCCAATTATACGGACCGTATAAATTATACGACCCGTATAATTGGCCATATATCCGGGTCGGGCCATATTTTTATTTTGTTATATATGGCCCCCTTGTTCATTTATTTCATTTCCCACCTTCTCGCTAAGTCTTGACAGCTCCCAAAACCCTTCTCTAAGCATCTTACACTCAAACCCAAGAGATTACAAAGATCAAATAGCAAGAATAGAAGTGTTCATGTGTTAGAAATTCTTAGGTATTGAAGCTAGGGTTTTCATATGAGTTTATAGCTGCTCTAAAGCTCATTCTTATGAGATGAAAGGTTAGTTTTCATGCTTATTTCATGTTATCATGAATGCTTGGTTGTTGAACAACTTGGATAGAAGAAGAAAGTAGAAAATGAGGTCTAAATGTAGCTTTTATGATGTTTTTGAGTAGTAAGTTAGCTTGAGTCATGATTCTTAGTATGATATGGGTATAATCTTGTTATGGAAGGTAATGATAGTGATGAGGAAGCATTTTATGAAAATGTGCTAAGGATGGGTGTGAAGTTGTTAGTATAAGTTGAACATGAGAATGAATTTTGAAGACTTAATGGAATGTGATTACTTGATTATGATATTGTGGATGTTATTGTTGTTGTTTTGGAGTTTTTTTGTAATATGGTGGAAGTTGATGAAATAGGGGAAATGTTTCCCAATTTTCATTAGATCATGAATTGTTCTAGTATTGAATTTAAGAGTATCATTAAGGCTTAACTATGGTATGAATCCTTCTAAATATAGATTGTCCAAACTTCAACGGTGAACGTTATGTAGTTAATAAGACAAAGAAGTATGTAAGCCTACCCTTCTTTCTTAAGGCATGATCCCATCGTTGTAAACCTTCATGTGAATTTCATATTATTTTCCAAGATGACTTCATTCTTAGAGTCACTAAAGCTCATGATTCTTGATATTATCACGATACCATTAGTCTCATTCTATGATAGTAGATCCTCCAAGGACGGATATAATGAAAATGATTATGATGGTGAGGACATTGAGGATACTTACATACTCCTATATGATATATATATATATATATATATATATAAGTATGACTATTAAGAACACCGAGCTTAGATGGCCAGGTATAATACCAATTGCACGTGCACCACTGCAGTAGGGTACGATGACACTGAGCCTTGGCAGGGCCAGGTATGTATAATACCGAACCTTATCATGGTCGGGTATGCAAGGCACCGAACCTCTATGGTCGGGTATGATACTACTATAAGTATGAATGTATGAAATGGGAGGTCCCCATTAGAAAGAGGGTCAGTAAATACAATGAATGACGCTAGAGGTATAAATGGCTTTATCCTCCCATGACTCTTCCTTCTTATGCTATATTCCCATGCTTCCATTATGCTATTGATTGCGTTTTTCATACTCAGTACATTATTCATACTGGCGTCATTTTGTTTGTGGACGTTGCGTCATGGCCGCAGGTGGACAGGGAGATAGAATTGATCCTTAGGCTGCTTATTCAGAGATTGCTTAGAGGAGCTCTATTTGATCCGGAGCTGCAACAGTGGGTACTAGTCTTTTATGTATATATGGGCATGCCGGGGTCCTGTCCCATCCTTATGATGGTGTTTCATACTCTTTCTGTCCCATCCTTACGATGATGTTTCATACTCTTCTTAGAGACTCGTAGACAGTCATGTATAGTAGATGTCTTTTGCCTTGTCGGTTCACATTTTTGTATATTATTTTGTTAGCCTCGTCGGCTTGTGTATATGAATATGGGCATTATTGTTGGTGATGATATACATATGTCATTGCCCAAGGAGATTAGCATTAGTGACGTATAAATATCATGAGTAGGGCATGTGGCCCACCTAGATGTGAATATGAATGTAAGATAACAGGTGCCCGGGTGGGTTAGCACCGAGTGCCTGTCATGGCCCATGGGCCTTCGATTGGGTCGTGACAATGACAACCACCTTAAGAGGCAATCAGATGTACGGGTTATCTCTTTACTTCATGTTGTGTTTCACGTTTCTTATTATGATATTATTCATGCCTTACATACTCAGTACAATGTTCGTACCGACGTCCTTTCTTGTGGACGTTGCGTTCATACCGGCAGGATCAGGTAGCCAGCCAGACGATCCAAACCAGTAGGACCTCCCCTCAGCCGCAGTCTGTGCACTCCATTGGTCCGGAGCTGCAGCCCTTTTTGGTATGCTATTTTGCAATGTAGATATGTGGGTATGGCAGGGCCTTGTCCTATCTTTTCTACAGTGTATATTCCATAGAGGTCTGTAGACATTTGTATGTAGTTATAAAGTTAGATAGCCTTGTCAGTTCTTATTCCATTATACAACTAATGTAGCGGCCTAGTCGGCCTACAGTTTTGTTTTTTGTACATATATGTAAATGATGGTTATGAGTTTTGGACGTGGAGTTTGTTATGTTGATATCACAGAAGTGTATAATGCAGTTAAAAGTCATATATGGGCCACCATAATGTTCAGTGAGTTTTGGGTAGGCAGGTAGGAGTGCTTGATCAGAAAAGGTCGGGCACTCGTTACGACTCCTCAGTTTGAGGCGTGACAAAAGTGATATCAGAACAGTTCGTCTTAGGGTTGTCTACAAACCGTGTCCGGTAGAGTCCTGTTTATGGGTGTGAAGCCGGCCACACTTGTAAACAGGAGGCTGCGGGGCATTTAGGAATCATTGACCTTTCCTTCTATCTTAGATCGTGCGATTGAGCCAGAGTCAAGGAAAGATCGTTTCTGACCCTCTTTCCCTGTAAGCAGGAGCAGTTTGAAAAGAGATGAAGAGATCGGCTTCAGATAGTGGGGGTGCCAGGAAGGCCCCTAGGGTGGATTTGGGACCCCAGATTCCAAGATCGAGCAGGAGGAGTCCTAGCTATTCTATTGAGACAGATCCTACCGAGGACCCCGAGACGATCTCCCCAGAGTTCGTGACTTCCATGGAGGAGGACCCGTCGGAAGATAGTTATGAGACGGACCCATCTGACAGTTCGTATGAGACGCCGGTGGAGGAGGCTCCTGAGGCTGTACCAGAGTTGACCCCTCCAGCTTCTCCTATGGTGAAGCATTATGTTAGGGCAGCCATGCCTGTGAGCGTTACCGAGTATTCTAGCCCTTTATCTTGGCCTTCGGTAAATCATGAGTTGCTAGGATATCATGCCCCTCGGATTCGGATGGGGGAGATGATGAGGGCCAGACCAGTAGATGGCGAGAGGACGCTGAGGAGGATATCTCACTTTACAACCCTCCAAACCAAAAGCAGGATAGGTCGGCTATAGGTATATGAGTCTTTTATTGAAATTTCTTATGTATGTACAATTATTGCAGGATATCATTAATAGGTGACAAATGGGAGTTTTAAAGGAATCGATGACCAAAGTACTTATGGATAATTGTGACTAAGATTTTTTGGCCACTGCTAGGAATCTTAGATTCAGGAATGGAAGACAATCGTGTGTGTTGATTAATGGTTGTTATTGGGAGTTTCGCAGGCTAAGCGAGCGGTTGCTCGGTGAGGAGAGTAAGGGACCTTTCCAATCCGGAGGGAGATGCATTACAGGAATTTTATTGGGATCCGTTAGAACTTCAACTCGTTTTAGGTCACGTGATAAAGTCCACGCACCAGGATGGATGCGATCATACCAGTATTAACGCACCGGATCCCATCAGCACTCCGAAGTTAAGCGTGCTTGGGCGAGAGTAGTACTAGGATGGTTGACCCCCTGGGAAGTGTGCTACAAAGTCTTACAGATTCAGACATAAGAGAAGGAGGAGGAACTAGAGTATCTTGAGGGAAATTAGAAGCGTGATAAACTCACGGTTGGAGATTCTAGATGATTGTGAGAGATAATGCGGACCGGCTTGGAAAAAAGAGAGAAGACGTATTAGAGCTACAGCATTAGGACACATTTAAATAGCATTGGGGATACTTGTAAGAAAGGTGTTAGTAGAAGTATATACGATATTTTGTGCGTGGTTAATCAGTATGTGTGCCCCGATAATAGACGTTGCAATATGTTAAAGGTACTGATTGAACAGGGTATTGAAGTTTGAGTGACAAGTGCTACAGGGCAAGTTGACATTATTTTCTCTGCAAGCTGGAATTGGATAAGCCTGATGTAATAACACCAGGGAAAAGAAGAAACTGAGTATACAAGTGTAAAAAGATTAAGATGCCCTGAGATAAGGAGAAGTGTAAGCAGCGGAAGTATGTTGTTAACGAGGGCCAAGTGAAGCTTCTGAGAGAGAGAGAGAGAGTTTAGGACGACGGTAGAGGTAGAGGGCCACTTGGACGAATTTCAAAAGTAAGAATACGAAAAGAATAGAGTATGGTAGGGTGGAACAAAAAACGAGTATTGAGGGTTCGAAATCAGATTCTGATAAGTGGTATTGAAAGGCAGTAACAACAAATAGGGATGTGAATTGGGAAAGAATAAGCAGGTTTTGCGAAGACGCTAAGGGGATTTTGACTTTTAAGAGGCGTCCGAAGAGGTGCATGCATAGTCATAATAAAACGCCACAATTACCTCGGAAATGGAGAAGCCCTTCCAAAAAGATGACTTAGAGATAAAACGGATTTGCACTTCTGAAAGGATATTATACGAATTGCAGGGCCAATGTTATAAAATGGCAAGTAGAGAATAGCACTTAGGAGTAAAAGAACTCAAGACCCCTGAAGACGAAACTAAGAAGGGTACATTAACGGATTGGTTGAAGGGAGTCGAGCAATCACCACGAACAGGAGAAAGGATAATAAGTTAACAAAGCTGACCAGGAGCCAATATATCAGTGACATGGGATAAGAACCACTGTAAAAAATATAAAGATTCGGTCATAAAGGAAGTAATATTGCACGGGGAATATCTATAAATATGAATTAGTCGTAGCGGCAAAACGAAAGATTAAGGCTTGACCAAAAGAAAAAGGGAAAGAATGTACTTTGTAAGGATTTCATGATAAGAACAAGAAGCGGCAGGACACTGGAAGAACTACGATGCATAACTGTGATGCAGACAAGTAGTTAAGGAGAGTTACGGGGCAAATGAGCTAAGCAAATGAAAGGATATGGAATATTAACTTTAATAGTATAATATAGACAGAAATCGGAATTGGGAACCCAAAGCAAGAAGAATTTCAAGGGTATTAAGAAGATGATAGTGGAAAAAAAAGACTAGGGTTGAAGGAGCGAGGTATAATCGGACACTCCATAAAGGGGCTTAATGAATTCCCTTGTCCCCATTAATTCACTAGACCAGGGAATTACTAGTTATTACCACTTAATATAAGTGAGGATCCAAGTTTTTTGTAGTCCTCACAAAAAATTTGGTCCTCTAATGTTGTGACATGTGGCTTTCCTTTTGACTTTTCTTGGCCAATTCTCCTTTTCCACTCATTTTTTCTTATCCATTTTTATATGGGTCCCTAAAATTGTGGTGTATTGATATTTATAGTACTTTTGTGAATCTCTTTTTAACATGGTACTTTTAGCTTTCATATTTAGTCTAAATAAATATTTTTTAATATAATTAAGAAGATATTAATAGTCTTATATACCAAATTTATCATTATTTAGATAAGTGAATTTTTACACAATCAAAAGTTCACACTAAATGGGCACTCTTTAATTAGGGTGATTTAAGTGAGGACCCATGATTTTTGTAGTCCTCACAACCTCAAAACTTTCATTTTTACCCCTATTTTAGCCTTTATTTACATAATTACCTATATGTAATTTGGTAAATTTTGATGGCAATTATACCCCAAAAAGCAACAAAGGCGGAAGACACTTAGCAACTATCAAGAATTTTTTCCAAAAGTTAAGGGCCCGTGTATCCTCATTTAGATAAGTTAATTTTTATATACTATCAAGAAACCATATAAAATCGATCATATTTAATTAAGGATAATTTAGTGAAAAGACTTTTTAATTTCTAGGTATGAGTGATTTGTTAGAGCCAAATTTTTTGTTCCAACTAAAGCATTTATTAGGTCTTACTTTACAGTTAAACATGCCCTACACCATATGTTCCTCTCCATATGCTTCTCTCTATTAAACATTCAACATTTTACTTCTTTAGTGATATCATATGTGCTTATAAATACAGAAAGTAAAAAAATTATTGAATGACATTGTTTAATGTTGAATATGAAGGTAGAGTCATAAGTCAAGATTAGATTATCTTTAAGGTCTCTTGTTTGATTAACCAAAAATTAATTTTTTTAAGCATAAAACATATATGAATAACTAAATTGATTCTCAAGGTTCATTTTATGAATTTAGTTATTTATTGAATTTCGTCTAAATTAAGGTTAAAAAACACATTTGACTAACATAAAGCCTTGACACGTAGAATAATGAGTGAAAATTTAATAAATATCGAAAGAAATCTATTTTTATCTATAAATAACAATCGTACGCTCACAAATTCATAAAAATACAAAAATAATTTCCAATTTATGATCTTCGGTGAGTTGTAATTATCATATTTTATCATGTTAGTTTATAGAATATCGAATTACTTGCGCCCTTTTGGCATTTGCTAATTTTCCTACCAAACTTATTTTCTCATAAATATTTTTCTTAAAAAAAAGCTAATTAATTATATGACGAACAAACTTTAATAATTATGAAAATTTATAAACAAAATATGATTAACGTGCAATTACATTAAATTAATTATGTACTAAAAAAAGTGACACAATTTATACTTATTGAATAAAACTTACGCCTTATATTTATATTTTGAGTTTGGGCCCAGGCTTAGCACGGGCCTCCGACAACTAGTAAAAGGTAGAAGTGGAAAGACAACAAAGGAGGAGCCTGTTTTGGATCGGATATGTATAAGCATTTGATTTAATACCAGACTTCAACTAGCAGAAAGGGAAATAAGTTGAACCATGTGACGATAAGAACTCTGCATTATAAAGAACTGAGAAGTGTGAGGATCGTTAAGGTAGACCAAGGGATTATCAACGATGATTAATATTCAAAGGTTACTAGTATATAAGAATATCCTTAAAAGGGGGGGGGGGGGGGGGGGGGGGGGCGGGGAAGAGCAGACTTAGTCCTGAAATGAATTCTGACATTCCTAAAATTCCAAAGAAAGAAGCGTTTTAGCGCAAAGAAGCCAAAGTTCGAGATGAACTGATATGTCGAGAATGTATCAGGAAAAAGTAGAAATAGATTGGAAATAAGTATATTATAGGGCAGGTATGGGAAAGAAAGTATGATAGGAAATAAGGGGATTAACAAGTCAGAAAGAATGATTCTCTTTGATGTGAGATATGATGTCTCTAGACCGTGGGTCGAATCGTGCGTACCAAAGAAATTTGGACCGCATCTAAATACGCAGTGACATATTCTGAAGGGTGACAGAGAGGATAAGAAAGGTTTGCAAGTTATCCAGACAAAGAAGAAGAATGAAATGAATACCAAAGGCAACTGAGTTACGGCGAAAGGGAATCTTACAGCCAGAAGAAGTGAGAATCTTGACAAAAAGGATAATTATAGGTAGTCCAGCTATCTCCAAAGAGGAGGAAGGTAGTGTGCTTATGGGTAACAAGATAGCAGTACTGCCAGAGATTAAAGAGTATCTTACAAGTCGCCAGTGATGCCAAATACGGGAGCACGTATTATAGAACTATATGAACAATTATCACAAAGAAATAGCCAACAAAAATGATATAAGGGCAGCAATAGAAAGTCAACAAAGAATAAAGGCTAATTGAATGATCACTGGTATGAGGAAATCAAGAGTGAGTGTACTCATGTTAGAAGAAAGTTGTGGTAAAGTAAGAGTTTACCTTAGTCCCGTACTTATAGGTCTATATCACAAAAATTGAGGAGAAGAAGGTAAAGGAAAAGTTCCAATATGAGTTCGAGGATATTTCGAGTCATGAATTAGTTTGAACTATGATTATTAGCTTATCATAAGTGTTACCTTACTACAAGAAAATATTATAAGTATACGTATTTAAGAGATTGTGCTGAGGACATTGTTATAGTTGGTTTTGGAAGAGAATTTAAATGGATAGTCGAGGTAAGTAACCATTAAGAGTAGGGATTCATCGACAATAAAATACTATTGTGAAAGTAACTATGATGAGATTGTGAGGAAATCAAGGGGTCCGATCAATGGACTACAAAGAGATGATGTGGTGCGTATGCGGGATCGACGAGTATGAGAAGGGATAGCCCAAACTAGCACCAAAGAAGCAAGCAAAGGAAGGTGTCATAGTTGAACGAGAGGATTGGCTACCAGCAAGTAACAAGAGGTACTCGCAAGTCAACGGGTAGACATAGCAGTTGCGGGTCAGAACTACCTTAGTGGAAGGAGAACAATAACCCAGTATTAGTTGATTCCTGATTATATACATAAGAACACAAGGCTATAGAAATTATGGAAGAGTTCAATAAAGGGCTAAGAGAGAACGAGAAGGGACTGACCAAATTATATTATAAAGGTAAGGCAATCGGAGTTTAGGATAAGGGCAATTACTTCAAGAAATCACTGAAAAACGTTGTGGATTTGCAACTACAACATTCGAGGACAAAAATTTTTAAAGGGGGGGGGGGGAGAATGTTATACCCAGTAGTTTTATATGTTGAGATTCGAGTAACCTTTCAGAAGGCATATGAGATTATACATGTTTATCTTATGCTTATGAGGATTTAACTTCATAAAATAAGCTATGGAAGGATCGAAGGGGCAGTGAATCAAGGAAATTAAGTTTGTTGGAACATTGGAGAAAATGTGAAGGAAAATTTGGCCCAACTTAGAGGAAGAATATCTCTTAGTATACAAGGAGTTTTGAGGCAAAGAAAAAGCCTAAAGTGAGGTTCACTAAGTCTAGTTTCCAACGCAACAAACCGCTCGTCGATACGGTATCGGATCAAGGAGATATGGAAGTTACAATCTGGGCTGGAAGGCCTGGAAAATGCTCCCCGCGAACGCGCCAGGAGGTTGCGCGAATGCGCCAGGAGGTGGCGCAAACACGTAGAAGGGGTGACAGACAACCCAGCGCGAACAAGCCACTACCCAGTGCGAACGCGCTGAGTACTTTTTAAGTCGGTGCAACCCGAGCCTAAAACGTTATAAAAAGGGGTTACCCCCCTTATTTCCTCATTCAAACATCCTCCAAGCTTCCCAAAATTTTAACGCAAATCGAGTATAATCCTCGGATTCTGGTCCAGACAGCGTACAGTTACGATTATAAAATCATATAATGACGAGTCTTGGCTCAAGTTCAAGGAGAAAAGTGAAGGTATTGCGGTTATAGCGGGAGAAAGGTATGAATCTCTTCTTATTAATGTTAATCTTGGTTAGTTTCGAGGGTAAAACTACCAAACAATCATGTAATGAGTTGGTTAGTTGAGAAAGTTGGAAAACATTGTGTGGGATGTTTTATGGAACATAATGGTATTGGTAATGATGTTGTTGATATTGGTATTGTTGTTGTTGTTGTGGGTTGTTGAATTGTGGTTTCGGGCCAGGCATATAAATAGGGGAGATGCTGCCCGAATTTCGACAGATTCTAAATGGAATTAAATTAAGGATTTGAGATGGGCGTATGACTTTGAGCCTAACAATAGTACGAATGGTTTATATGTAGATTTACAAGCTTGGAAGATAACCGCTGAGTCGCTAAGGAGATCGAAAGGTATGTTAAGGATAGTCCCTTTATTTCCAAAGGCATGACTCCTTTCTTGTGTATTCATATATGTTTTCCATAATGCCCTTATCCGCAAAAGTTACAGATTCATGATTCGAAGAGTTTCATATGACGCTAAGGATGAGTATGCTTTATGAAGATAATGATGCTGATGACTCTATTTCCAGATGCTCCAAAGCTATGATTTTAATGTTGTTATGAGATTAACGATTTTATTTCATGATTTTCTTGAATTGCTCATTGTTGTTGATCTCACCTTATGAATTGTTCCTTCGAGGTGAGATATAGCGATGATGATTATTCCATAATTTAAATCAGAGGTTACCGACCTTACGTCACTCCGATAGAGTTGTAGCTTTCACTTAGGCTCTCATGCATGCTTTATAAATATATATATATGTATTTTAATAACACCACTGCAATGGGCAGCTTACGCCTCAGACGCGGGAGGTCTGGTCGAGGGCTAATGATGATAACACCGTGCCTAAATGGTCGGGCAGCATAACACCGTGTCTATATGGTCATGAAGTTTACTTTTATGTATTTATAATGTTATTTAAAAGAAGTTAAAGCTATCATGCATGACATCCGCCTTAAGAGGCAATCAGATGTACAAGTTATCTCTTTACTTCATGTTGTGTTTCACATTTCTTATTATGATATTATTCATGCCTTACATACTCAGTACACTGTTCGTACTAGCGTCCTTTCTTGTGGACGCTGCGTTCATACCCACAGGATCAGGTAGCCAGCCAGACGATCCCGACCAGTAGGACCTCCCCTCAGCCGCAATCTATGCACTCAATTGTTCCGGAGCTGCAACCCTTTTTGGTATGCTATTTTGCTATGTAGATATGTGGGTATGGCAGGGCCTAGTCCTGTCTTTTCTACAGTTTATATTTCATAGAGGTCTGTAGACATTTGTATGTAGTTAGAAAGTTATATAGCCTTGTCAGTTCTTATTCCATTATACGACTAATGTAGCGGCCTAGTCGGCCTACAGTGTTGTTTTCTGTACATATATGTAAATGATGGTTATGAGTCTTGGACATGGAGTTTGTTATGTTGATATCACAGAAGTGTATAATTAAGTTAGAAGTCGTATATGGGCAACCATAATGTTCAGTGAGTTTCAGGTACGCAGGTAGGAGTGCTTGATCAGAAAAGGTCGCGCACTCGTCACGACTCCTCAGTTTAGGGCGTGACACAATCCTAGTGGTTTCCATCTTGTCCCGTTACGCATTAAATATAGGGAAGTTGATAGTAGATGAGATTCATACATGTGACCCAGCCTGGGCTTTCTTTGGTCTTCCCGTGCTTGATTACGGGTCTTTGTTTGAAGGCAGGGGTTCAGAACTTCTCCTATTGGGACCACAGACTCGAGGTGAAGCATTTCTATAGCTTAACCAAGATCAAGGATAAAGATGTTAAGGCTGCATTGTTGGCAGCCCGAGGTGGTGTGGCGGCACCAGCACATGTGCAGTATGAATTAGGGGTGTCAATGGTTTTGTAAAACTCGGCTTAACTGACCGAACCGAACCGATTATTAGAAATTTTTAATAAAACCAATATTTTTTATATAAATTTCTAACCGTACCGAAAAATTGGGTAGTTATTTTATCTTATAAAAGTAAACTGAAAAAATACCGAACCGTACCAAATACATTTATATGTGTAATATATATTTTATATATTATGTTTAAAATTAATAAACCATTAAATATTTCACCATGTGCCTTGGATCATAAAAATGACTATGAGTCGGCAACAAGTAATTAACACTAATCGAACTACAAAACCTGTTATGTTACCCCTATTGAAACTAAATTAGTTCTAGCACCTCAAGTAGTAACTAGTTATAAGGTATTCCAGCAATCTATCAAGCTACAAGATATTAGATATTTTTTGTCTCTTATGATTTAAATTCTTTTATTGGATACCGAATCTTATTAGACTCAGTTCCTGCTCATCTTGATTGATTACTTCCCGTTCGTGTGATCGAATTTTTTTGTCTTTATTTAATATTATCGTACACTACTATAAAATAATGGGATGGGTCTCTATTCTTGTAGTGATTCATATTTCTTAATTCTTCACCTTTTAAACAATAAAATGTCTAGAGAGTTCTTGCCAAAGTCTTATACGAGTATGCATGATATCGTGTACAACTTCTACTTGTGACTTCTATATGACCTTGTTTTATAAAATACCGAAAAATAAAACTAAACCGTACCGATACCGAATAAAAACCAAGATGATGGGACGGTTTTGAAAAGTCCAATTTTGGTTAAACAAAATGAAATAACCAAAAAATTAGTATGGTATAAATTTTATAAAATAACCGCCCGAACTGTACCATTGACACCCCTAGTATGAGTCCGACCAGAATGAGAAGGAGGCGCTACACTTGAGGAGACCCATGAGGGTCTTGAGACTACCACCATGGAAGCACTAGCTCCCACAGATGTCCCCGAATCCTCTACGGGTCCCACCTTTTCAGCAGCCCCTGAGACCACTACTAAGCCTACTACCACAATTCCCCCCCCCCCCCTCCCGCTCCTAGGGTCACCCCCACATCTACAACATTTCCTGGGGGTGTCATTAGTCCATTTAACAGGCAAACTTCCACGACTCCTATGTCAAGGCAGACAGAGCTGACAGATAGATTGTTAGCTTGGTGGAGGAGTTGGAAGGAGTAATAGCGCGGGCAGTTCGAAAGGAGATGGAGCCACTACAGCATTCTATCACCCGCTCACACCATCAGATTCACTCCAGAATTGATGGTATTGAAAGGAGGGTCCTCAAGTTGGAGAAGGTATCGTCGGTGACTGAGATGAAAATGGTGAAGAAGGATATTACGCAACTGAAGGATGAGGTCCTTGCGCTTCAGGTGAAGGAGGGGGGAGTGTTCGCAGACCCTCCTCAACCCACAATACCGATAGATTTGGCATCTTTGGTGTCAGTGGTGCGACTGACACGAGAGGAACCCTTAGCCCAAGATAAAGGAAAGAGGCCGAGATCTAGTGATGATAGTGAGGGGATGGATCCAAGTGAATTAGAGGAACGCCATCTGAAGAGATCCATATGGTAGTCCCTTGTTGACTACCATTTCACGGGGGCATCGAGCAGCATAGCTCCCCCTATTGAGCAGACGGTGCCTAGCATGGTAGTACCTGAGGAGGCCGTGACTATTGTCCTCGCAGAGGACCCACTGCCACAGAGTCAGTCAGAGCCTCCTAGCAGCACTATTGATCCAGCATCCGCCGGTACTGATGCGGTGGTGCACATCAGGATGAGCACCTCACTTAGAGCGCCTCAGGTAGTCCTAACCCTTTGTTTTTTATGCTCACATTGATACACTGGGAGCAGTGCATAATTTTTTAGTTGGGGTGGGACTACTTGATTTCATTGTAATGTATGTATATGTTTAGAAACCCCCTCGACTTTTCTTTGCCAGAGTTCTTTTCTTGGGGGTTTTTACTTCTGTTGAAACTTGCATGTTTAGGTTGTTTAAATAAGATAGAATAGCTATGACTTAGATGGTAGTTGTCACGACCCAACCGAAGGGCCATGACTGGCAACTGGAGCTAACCTACTGAGCACCTCTTAACATGCTTCACATTATCATTCTAGGTGGACCATAAAGATAACCTATGAACATCATAATCTGTAAGGACATGAATCCACAAAAGTAATAGCTCATCTATATGATCATCATCAACTATGCCCACATATATACAAGCCAACAAGGCTGCCAAAAGTGATATACAAAAATATAAACCGATGAGGTTATAGGACACCTAGCTATATACATTTGTCTACGAGCCTCTATATAGAGTGCATGACATCATAAGGATGAGACAGGACCTCGCCATGCCCATGTGTACACAGAAGAATAGTACCACTAGGCTACAGCTTCGACGCAAATGGAGCACTCTTGAGAGATAGCTGATGAAACACCTAAGGATCTGATCTGTCTCTCTGCCTACCTGCGGGCATGAACACAACGTCCACAAATACAAGGACGTCAGTACGAATAATGTACTGAGTATGTAAGGCATGAAGCATAATACAATAAACGTATGTCATAAGATAAGAAGATAAGAATATAACCTGGCACCTTGACTTGTCGAACTACTCTTAGTATGCACATACGTATACATCTACTCTTATACTCTGGAAACCTCAACTACATTCATAGGCAATGCTATAACTTGATTATCTTATTATCTTAACGTCATCTGACCCTGTGTTACGGAACATGCAACCCAATCCATATATGATGTATATGTTGCGGAACGTGCAACCCGATCCATATATAATGTATATGTTGCGGAACATGCAACCCCATCCATATATATAATGTATATGTTGCAGAACGTGCAACCTGATCCATATATAATGTATATGTTGCGGAACGTGCAACCCGATCCATATATATAATGTATATGTTGCGGAACGTGCAACCCGATCCATATATAATGTATATGTTGCGGAACGTGCAATACGATCCATATATAATGTACATGTTGTGGATCCTCAACTTATATAAAGTACTATGACATTTCTATTTAACTTTTAAATGTCGAAGGATTACTAAGTACATATAAGTACCTCGGGGAGTATATACCATAGTGTTCAGGAAGTTATCTGATTAGTTATACCTTACCTGGAGAACCAAATCCTACATTTGTTACTGATGTGCCGGGAAATTATGGCACATCCAAGGCCTTTTTACGAGAAGTTTTACTTTTTTTTAAGCAAGTTAGTGGCAATTTAATGTGTTTCTAGTGTTTTTCAGGTAATGGAGCAATTTTGGGATGAAAACTGTTGAAGTGCAGAATTTGGCCGTGATGATAAAATATTGGTTGTATTCTCAAATACGGGTCGTATTCCTTAGGTGTAATTAAAGATAAGCAGACCCAGAAAGGCATGCTGAGAAAATGGTGAAATACGAACCACTTTTACGGACCGTATTCCACTTTACGGTCCGTATTTCAAAGCATATTTATCATTTAGACGCTTGGCAGAAAGTTGAAGTTTGACAAGTTGAAAGACGATCAAGCAGAAGATGGACCGTAAATCAAAATATGGTCTGCAATATATGATGTCGCAGTTGCCCAGATCTTGAAGGAAAACCAAGGCATAAACTGGTTTACGGTCCGTAAAGTGAAATACGGATTGTACTTATGAGGTCGGGGTCCAAAGTGTAATTATGTAACTTTTACGTTTCAAAACCTATAAATAGTCAAATTGTCATGACCCAACCGGAGAGCCATGACGGGCACCCGGTGCTAACCCACCCGGGCACCTCTTATCGTACATGCGTATTAACATCTTGATGGACCACATAGCTTACTGATGAATGCTATACATCAGTAATGCTAAACTCATTGAGCAACCCCACATTTATACCATCATTAACAACTATGCCTATATCAATATACATAAGCCGACGAGGCCATCAAAATGATGTACAAAATATAAGCCGACAAGGATAAAGACAACTAATCATACACAACTGTGTACGAGCCTCTACGAAGAATAGGTAACATCATATAGGCGGACAGGATCCCTCCGTGCCCATGTATGTACACAAAAGAATAATACCAAAAGTTGTGGCTCCGGATGAAATGGAGCTCCTCTATGTAGTCCCTGAATAAGAAATGCTATGGATCAAGCCTGTCTCCCTGGCCACCTGCGGGCATGACGCAGCGTCCACAAACAAAAGGATGTCAGTACGAATAATGTACTGAGCATGTAAAGCATAATCAACATCATAATAGGAGCATAAGAGATAGCATAATAAATAGCATAAGAAGGGGGAATCGGGAGATAGTAGAGCCATCATCATAATCACTTACTTGTCTTTCATAGGGACCTTCCATTTCTAATGCGTGCTCGTGTACACACATATAAACATATACACATATATCTACATCTGTATCCATATTCGTATTCGTATTCATATACATATCCACATCCATAGCATACCCGACCATGGAGGTCCGGTGGTTTCACATACCCGGCTATGACAAGGCTCGGCGATTATACATACCTGGCCCTACCAAGGCTCAGTGTCATCCGTACCCAACTGCAGTGGTGTGCGCGCAATAGATATCATACCCGGCCATATAAGCTCAGTGTTACATAATAGTCATACATACTTAGACACGTATAATTAAGAGTCCATAAGTATCATCAACATCATTACCATTATCGTTTTTCGTTACGTCTATCCTTGGAGGGTTAGCTATCATATAAAGTGTTATATCCCGCATTTTGGTACTTTCGGATAATTTAAGATAATTGCGGGAAGTTAAGAGCAAGGCTATAATTTTGATTTTTGTTTGGCGCATAAGTTGTTCATAAAATTTTTGATGTGGAAATATCAAGAATGGCTAGGGGTAAAAAGGGAAATCCACAATATGACTCATGGAAATATGGAGGAAGGCTAAGGGCAAATTTGGAATTTGGAAAAAAATAAATTTTCATGAAGCGCAAAACCAAAAAAAAAAAAAAAAAGTGGGCTTGAGTTATTGGGCCATGTTGGCCGTCCAAATGGAGTGGTCTTAAGCCCACAAAGGAGCTTGATGAATAAGATTAAAAGGTGACCAAGTCAACATAAGTTTCATCTTATTCCTAGAAATTTCAAGAAACTTAAAGAACAAAAGAGAAGGAGAAAAAGACCAAAGGCCATTCGGCCATGATCAAACCCACAAGAACCTTGGAAAAATTTTCATCAAAAAATTATTCTCTTCTAGCCAAACAACTAATTGAAGGGTCCTTAGCAAAGTGAAGTGGTTATTGGAGCAAGAAAAACATATATTCATACAAGTTGCAAATTCTAGCCAAGTGAAGAATCAAGGAAAAAGGTAAGGCTTAATCCTTTTCTTATATGTTATGGATAATTATGTATGTTGTAGTATGTGAAAGTGGATGAAATTCATGGAAATATGGACACTTGTTGTGGCCGTGCATGTATGTGTGTGTGTAGGAATAATGATTTAATTATTTTATCTAGTGTTTGGTTGTTGTTGTTGTGGATGTTATGTTGATAATGAAAGTTGGATGATTCTAGTGAGGTTGTGATGGTTGGAGAGTTGTTTTAGAAATTAGTGTGAATTGAAAATAGTCTTCTTGTATTTATGGAAGATAATGTTGTTAGTGTGTAAATTGTTGGGTTGTTGTGATTGAATTTGAAAGAAGGAATTAGGTTGTTATTGTTCTTATTGAAGTTGGAAAGTCTCGGGGGAAGTAGTATGTCGATTGGGTTGCATGGGATGATATGTGAATTATTTGAAGAATTTTTTAATCATGTTGGAATGATTTCGGATTAATACTTGAATGTGGTATCATTGGTATTGGCTTGATTATATGTGATTGACTTGAATATAAATGAATTGCCGATGAATTGTGTGGCAAGGATTGTTAATGCTAGAATGTATTTTGGATAAATTGTTAAAGTTGTTAGTATGGTGATTGGTATTGTTGTTGATAATTTGGCCGAGTTGAATTCTCCGGTTGTTGTTGATAAACTTGGCCGAGTTAGATTCTCGGGGATGGTGTATTTACAGGGGAAATGCTGCCGAAATTTCGGTAGGCAAAGTGTTAGTTTAGGATGAGATTCTTGAATATCCATAGCTAATACTTGTATTCATTAACATTGTTATAGATTTTGGGAAGGCCAAGAGTTAAGTTGGATTGACTAGGGAAGCGGACAAGGTATGTTAAGGCTCGCCCCTTTCTTTCAAAGGCATGATTCCTGCGCTATGATTTTGTAAATGTTTCCATACTTTCCTTGTTTTCAAAAGTTAGATGTTTTGGATTCTAAGGCATGATTCTATCCCTGATAACCCGTAAATATTTTCCAAAAATGTCTATACTGTTCCAAAACAAGGGTTTATGATTTTGTAAGCTTTTATAATTATGACGACGGACATGTTTTTGTAATGAAAACGATGTTGTCAAAAATGAGAATATGTCTATGATGATTATGATGAATATGGTTTCATGGTTGAAAATCTCAAGTTATGGATTCAATATGAGAATATAGAGTTAGTTCTTGATCCTCAACTTTATTCCTTGAATATGACTCTACTTCCTAAAGACTTCAACGAATATAAATTGACGCCTTATGAGGTTTATGATCTTATTATATGTTTTCTCTTAACGCTGTTCTTTATTGATAGTCTCGCCTTATAATTTTAGTTCCTTCAAAGTGAGACATGGCGATCATGATTATTCCATAATGTAATCGGAGGTTACCGACCTTACGTCACTCCGATAGATACATGACCTTCTTCGGGCTCTCCTGCATGTTGCTTATATGATATATGTATATGACACATGGACATGATATATGTATATGTATATGGGGGATATGGGGAAAGGAAGATATGTTGCGCTATAGACGCATTGCCACCTGGTCAGCTGGCGTGTCCTCGTCGCTGTATAATATGTTAGCAAAGTTTATTAACACATGTTTATAATTATGCTATTAATGATAGTGTTAAGTAAAGAAATAACGGTATCGTTCATACGGCCCACTCAGTAATAAGAATAAGATACGAAATAAGAGGTGCTCGGTATAGCAGTAACGGATACCCGTCGTGGCCTAGTTGGGTCGTGACATAAAGAATGCAATGGAAATCATGAAAGTATCGTGGATCATGAGCTTTAGTAGCTTTAGAGATAGAATCATTTGGAGGACATTATAGAATTCATGGAAGGATATATATATAGCCAAGGAACCATGCCTTATTGAAAGAAGGGTTAGCCTTACATACCTCTTTGTCTTCTCAACTATCTAACGTTCACCGTTGAAGCTTGAATAATTTACATTTAGAAGGATTCATGCCATGGTTAAGACTTAATGATACTTTTAAATTCAAACTAGAATAATTCATAGTCTAATGAAAATTGGGCATCATTTCCCCTATTTCGTCAACTTCCACCGTATCATAAAACAACTCCCAACAACCACAATAACATACATAATACACTCATAATATCCAATTCAAGTAATCACATTACACTAAGACTTCAATATTCACCCTGTGTTCAACTTATACTAGCAACTTCATACCCATTTTGGCACATTTTCATATGATGCTTCTCCATTACCATTATTACATTCCATAACAAGATTATATCCATATTATACTAGTAATCATGACTCAAGTTAGCTCACTACTTAAAAACATCACCAAATTTACATTTAGACTTCATTTTCTACTTTTTTCTTCTACCCAAGTCTTTCAACCTCTCCATAGTCAAAAAATCATGAAATGATCATAAAACGTACCTTTTATTCAGTAGGAATAACCTTTGGATGGGAATACGTCACTTGAATAAAAACCCTAGCTTAAATCCATAAAGTTTTCTTAACCCTAGCAACCCTTAAGAGCTTCCTTATACTTGATTCCCTTGGATTAATGGTATGAGCCTTTGATTTCCCTTGGATTCTTGTATATGAAATGTGTGGAATGTTCTAGACCCTTGGAGACAAGTGGAGAAGTGTGGAAAATGAAAATAATGAAGTGAGATCACATTTATATACTTGAAAATAACTCAGCCCGTCGGGTGTTATACGGACACTTATACGGTCCGTATAATATTGTACGGTCCGTATAAGTGACCGTTGTTCACCATCATGGAAAACATCTTCCTGTTGGGTGTTATACGGACCCTTATACGGACCGCATAATGTTATATGGACTGTATAAGCGGTCGTATAACCCCACCTCTCGGAAATTGTTTCCGTCGTTCGTTCGATCTCCAATCCTTATGGAACCTTCTTGACACTTGTTTAACACTTCATTACCAATCCAAGGAGAGTTACAACTCTCCTTTAGGACATCATTAAGTCAACATTAGCTCGGTACTTTACGGAACTTTCCAAAACACAACATATACTTTGCCCTTCTTAAGGAACTTTCTCCTCTTACTTCCAACATCTTTGAAATATTAACTAGGATCGTTAAATAACCTTTCTTACTTATAGAAACATCGTATTCGTCTCACCCTTCTTTAGTCTATCTATCATATGACAACATGAAATTTTTCCGAAGTGTAACATTCTCCCCCCCACCCCCCTTAAGAACATTCATCCTCGAATGTTAGGTTCTCGGGGATTCAATAAAAATTTCGCCACAGTTTCCCCTATAATATGGCACTACCATCCTGCACAGCAACCCAAAATACATCACCTCATAGGGCTACAATAGCGACAATTACCATGGCCACACACGATCAAGAAAAACACAAAGAAAAGCATTACATACCTGAGAATAATGGCGTCTCTGCCTGAATCTCCTCTAAGGGTGAAAATAAATGTGGGTACCGGAATTACATGTCTTCTTCGGCTTCCTAAGTCATTTCCTCTCTATTATTATTCTTCCATAAAACTTTAACTGAAGCTACCTCTTTGGTTCTGAGCTTTCATACTTACCTATCTAAAATGGCAATGGGGACTTTCTCATAAGAAAATTATTTGGTGACTTGGACATCATCTATTGGCACAATTCTAGAAGGATCTCCGATGCACTTACAAAGCATCGATACATACAAAATTGGGTGAACTGACTACAAATCAGGAGGTAGATCTAATTTGTAAGCCACTTTGCCTACCTTGTGTATAATCTCATAAGGTCCAATGTACCGGGGATTAAGCTTCCCCTTTTTTCCAAACCTCATTACGCCCTTCATCGGCGACACCTTTAAGAATACCCAATCTTTCACTTGGAACTTTAAGTCCCTTCGACGATTATCCGCATAGGACCTTTGATGACTCTGAGCGGATAATAATCGATCTTGTATGAGTTTAACTTTCTCTATACCTTGCTAGACCAAGTATGGCCATAATATTTAGTCTCTCCTACCTCGAATTACCCAAATGGGGATCTGCACTTTCGCCCATATAAAGCCTCATATGGTGCCATTTGGATGCTAGAATGATAGCTATTATTATAAGCAAATTCAATAAGTGGTAGGTGATCCTCCCAATGTTACACCTCGGAAATTTCTCCGTGAACGTACAATGAATAGACCAACGAAGAGTATGAGTGTATGATGTTTTACTAAGAAGGGGATGACTACTTATGAGTTTTGAAAATGCGAAAGTTGCAAATTTGCACTTCAGCCCAGTTGGTCGTAAAATAGAATACGGCCCCGTAAAGTGGTTTACGAACCGTAAACTGCTATCGTCTTTCAACATTCCAAAACTTCAACATTCTGCCAAATGTTTAAATGGTTCAATATGACTCAGAATACGGACCGTAAATTGAAATACGGCTCGTAAACTGTGACCGTAAACCCACATGACTCCAGCAAACCTTTCTGGTTCTGTTATGCTTAAATACGGTCGTGAAAGACCATAAACCAGAATACGGCCCGTAAACTGGGTTTACGGCCAATGTGCATTTCGACTACTGTTCACAAAAATCAGATTTTAAGTTAAGTATAAGGGACCCTTTTTCATTCCATTCATTTCATTTTCACTCCACACTTCAAGAAACATCTAGAATACTCTCTAATATTCATTCACAAAAGAAGCAAAGGAAAATCAAGATCAACAACACTAAAACCATGAAATCAAGAGTGTGAAACTCATCAAAGTTCATCTACACCAAGAAATTGCAAAGGAAGTGAAGTAGGGTTTTTGGCATAGAAGAGTATTGCTACTCAAGGCTCATTCCTACCACATCTAAGGTAAGTTTTATGAATTTCTCATGATGATGAAGTATTTATACGTTGAAACACTTGGATTATAGCAGAGTGTAGTAAATGGGTCATAAAATGTGAATAGTGACATAGTTGAATGATAGTTGGATTGAATTATGAATGTTAATGAGTTGGGAGTATGAATATTTTATAAATGACATGTAGACCATAAAATAGGTGCGATGTATGAGAAAATGTGATGATGAGCTAAAACCCGTAAATGTGGAGAAATTGGAGAAAAATGGTTGAATGTGGTAAATGTAGATAAATGACGATTGTTGATACGATATTGTGAGTGTTGTTGTGAATGTTTGGTAGTTGAAATGAAACATGGGAAAAGTAGTAGAAACAAAGGAAATGCTGCCCAATTTTCCCTAGAAAATAGTCACGCGTTCTTATAATCGATTAACTGACGTTGATGTGAATTCTCTTGAAGGTAAAGACGTGAATATTGAAGAGGAACGATCAAGCGGTAAAATAGCTAAAGGAAAAGGTATGTAAGGCTTATATTTTCTTTCAAAAGGCATGAATCCTTCAAGTCTTATATAATCTTTCTACAAAACGAAGCCTATGAGTCCTTCAATATATTGAATTACATACGAATATGATGGTGATGATAATGAGCTAGAGTATGGAGATTCAAGAAATTGTGGCATGATGTTACTATAAGGCTAATGATGTTATCTTTGTTAACACTCGCCTTATGCTCCATTTCCTTCAAGGCGAGGCACGATACTCATAAACGTTCATAATATAAGCGAGGGCTCTCGACCTTACGTCACCCCGACATTGTTATAGATTGTTCATAAGCCTCAATGCATGTCCTATGACCAATGTTTCGAGAAACTACGAGTCTATGTTCATAAAGGATTTCATGTGAGATAAAGGTAAGAGATACGCTATAGAAATGATAATGGAAATGATGAGCTTAAGCCCAAAGATTATAAAGACTATCATACGATATTTATACGAAATTCATGCTACGAATATGATGTGATTTTCATAGATTGTCTTTAAATTTAAATGTGTGCATTAATGAAAGGTTACGATAAGCTTATAAGATGTATGTGATGGCAATGATAATGATGAGATATATTGATCATTGTATGATGCATATGATATGGTCGAGCCATTACGTGGCCGAATATGGAAAATATGTGTGTGATATTGTCGAGCCACTACGTGACCGAATACTGATAATGTCAAGCCACCATGTGGCCGAATACAGATATTGTCGAGCCCTACGTGGCCGAATACGGATAATGTTTTATGTGTATGAGAAGCTACGGCACTACGATCATGAATTATATGACATGATGATGTATACGCTATGATGGTTCATGTACGATGATTATGTATATGTGATATATGTATGAAATGTATTCACCCTTAAAGGTCGCGCAGGTTTTGCCCTCACCTCATGACTTATGATTTCTCTATTATGTTTGTTTCATTCATGCCTTACATACTCAGTACAATATTCATACTAACGTCCGTTTTCTTTGGACGCTGTGTTCATGCCCACAGGTAGACAGGGAGACGGTGCAGACCTTTAGGAGCTATCAGCAGATTTGCAGAAGCACTCCATTATTTCGGAGGTGCTAATCGGGTTTATACTTTTGTGTATATATATATGTATAAGTATTTTGGACAAGACGAGGTCTTGTCCCGTCCATATGTCTAGTACTCTAGTAGAGACTCGTAGATACGTATGTGTGGGTTATATGGTCTCACAAGATCACTACTGTATATACGTAGATATGTGTACATTATCTTTTGATAGCCAAAGGGCTTATGTATATAAAAGTATTTATGTTCTTTAATGAAAATGATTTTCTTATGATTATGAGTTTATGAATGAAAAAGGAGGCTTAATGAGTATGATGAGTAGTAGAACGAGCGGTGCTCCGTGGTCAGCCCCGGGTACCCGTCACGGCCCCTAGCTGGGTCGTGACACCCAACTACCTCCAAAATCCAATACACATGCCCGTAGCATATCCTCAAGGGTCTGAATGGTACGTTCGGCTTGTCCATCCGTATGCGGGTGAAAAGCCAAGCTAAGACTCACCTGAGTCCCCAAACCTTCTTGGAAAGATCTCCAAAAATTAGCTGTAAACTGAGCCCCTCTATCGGAGATAATAGATACTGGAACATCGTGAAGCCCCACTATCTCCTTAACATAAAGCTTTGCATAATCTTCTACTACATATGTAGTTCTGACCTGTAAGAAATGAGCTGACTTCGTAAGTCTATCCACAATCACCCATATATAATCATACTTACGTCGGGAATGGGGTAAGCCTGTAATGAAGTCCATGTTAAATACTTCCCATTTCCAAGTTGGAATTTCTATAGCTTGCAACAATCCGCCCGGCTTTTGGTGCTCGATTTTCACTTGCTGACAGTTGGGACATTAAGCTACAAGTTCCACTATATCTTTCTTCATCCCATTCCACCAATATATAGATTTAACATCATGATACTTTTCGTTGCTCGGGGGTGGACAGAATAACAGGAACAATGGGCTTCTTCCAATATTTGGCGGCGAAGTCCTGCAACATCGGGAACACACAACCTGCCTCGGCATCGGAGAACTCCATCTCCAGAAATCTCAAATGATGACTTCTCCTTCTGAGGGAGTGTATTTCTGTAATGAATTAGCATGGGATCTTCGTATTGTCGCTCTTTCACTTCCACTACTAACGACGAAACTGCTGAATTTTGAATGACAGCTCCCATACTACCTGAGTCTACTACTCGAACTCCTAGGCTAGCTAACTGCCGGAGCTCACGAGCGATCTCTCTTTTCTCTAGCTGCACATCGCATAAACTTCCCATGGATCTACGGCTAAGAGCATCAGCCACAACATTTGCTTTTTCGGGATGATACAGGATGTCAACATCATAGTCTTTCAATAATTCCAACCACCGCCTCTGTCACAAATTCAATTCTTCCTGCTTGAAGATATACTGAAGGCTCTTATGATCTGTATAAATATCCACATGGACACCATACAAATAATGTCTCCACATCTTTAATTCATGAACCACTGCAGCCAATTCAAGATCATGGGTTGGATAGTTCTTCTCACGTTTTCGTTACTATCTTGAAGCATACGCAATCACCTTACCATGTTGCATCAACACACAGCCTAGCCCAACACCTGAAGCGTCACAATAAACAACATAACCTTCCAATCCCTCGGGAAGTGCGAGGACTGGGGCAGAAGTTAATCTATCCTTTAGCTCTTGGAAACTACGTTCACAAGCATCTATCCATTAAAATTTGGTTGATTTCTCGGTTAACTTCGTGAGTGGTGCAGAAATAGAAGGAAAGCTTTCTACGAATCTCCTGTAATAACCTGCTAAGCCTAGAAAACTACGAGCCTCCGTAGGAGTTGTGGGCCTTGGCAAAGTTTTCAAGGCCTCAATCTTCTGGGTATCTACCCGAATACCATCGACTGAAATAATATGCCCCATAAAGGTTACCGAGTTCAACCAAAATTCACACTTAGAAAATTTGGCAAATAGTTCTCGAGTATGAAGAACTTTAAGAACGGTACGCAAATGATCCGCGTGTTCTGCCTCGGACCTAGAATACACCAAGATATCGTCGATGAATACAATCACAAATAAATCTTGGAAGGGCCTGAACACATTGTTCATTAAATCCATAAATACTGTCGGTGCATTAGTTAGCCCAAATGACATTACCCGGAATTCAAAATGGTTGTATCTCGTACTGAAGGCTCTCTTAGGGATATCTTTCTCCCTAACTCTCACTTGATGATACCCGCATCTCAAATCTATCTTGGAAAACCATTTGGCGCCTTGAAATTGATCCAATAAGTCGTCAATCCTTGAAAGAGGATATTTGTTCTTGATCATCACCTTATTCAGTTGTCGATAGTCAATACACATTCGCAAGGAGCCATCTTTCTTTCACACAAACAACACGGGTGCTCCCCACGGTGATGAACCGGGCCTAATAAAGCCTTTCTCAAACAAGTCCTTCAATTTCTCCTTTAACTCTTTCAACTCTGCGGGAGACATTCTATAGGGAGGAATAGATATGGGTCTAGTATCCGGCAGCACATCTATAACAAAATCAATCTCCCGCTCTGGAGATAGGCCTGGAAGCTCTTCCGGGAATACATCCGAAAATTCATTCACCATGGGGACAGACTGAAGAGCTGGCGATTCAGCTTCTACATCGTGGACCCGAACTAGATGGTAAATACAACATTTTGTCATCATTTTCCTTGCCTTAAGATAGGAAATAAACCTACCTTTTGGTGACGCTGTATTTCTTTTCCATTCTAACACTGGTTCTCCCAGAAACTAGAAGCGAACCATTTTCATTCTACAATCAACATTGGCATAGCAAGAAGCCAACCAATCCATGCCCATGATAACATCAAAATCCACCATTTTTTGCTCATGTAGGTCAACCATAGTACGATGGTCAAAAATCACAACTACATAATTTCTATATACCCGACTAGCTATTACCGGCTCACCAACGGGGGTAGATACCTCAAAGGGTTTGATCGACTCCGGTTTAACCCCAAACTGACCCGCAATATAAGGAGTAACATATGACAATGTGGAGCCTGAATCTAACAAAGCATATACATCGTGAGAAAATACCGATAATATACCTGTGACGACATCGGGAGAAGACTCAAGATCCTGGCGTCCAGCCATAGCATAAATACGGTGCTGAGGACCGCTAGAACTGCGGCTCTCCCCCTACCTCTACCATGGCTAACTGGTGCATGTGAACCTGGCCCCATAGGGCGTATAGATGATGAAGACCCGGCTACCGATCCTGAAGGCTGGGTCCTACCCCTACCACCAACTGAGGGGCAATCGCACATAATATGGCCTGGCCGACCGCATGCATAGAAAACCTCTGAACCTAATCGACATTGGACCTAATGTAACTTCCCACACTGGGAACATCGTGGCACGGGTGGCCTCACCTGACCCGAATCACCCCTGGACTGAGAACCTGAAGCCCTGAAACTCTGGCGTGGCCCGGAATAAGTAGATCTATCAAATCTCTGGCCAGTATACCGTGGAGGCGCACTAGTCATAGCATGGCCTGAATGC
The DNA here is from genome assembly GCF_019175385.1 of Lycium barbarum. Classification (NCBI taxonomy): domain Eukaryota; kingdom Viridiplantae; phylum Streptophyta; class Magnoliopsida; order Solanales; family Solanaceae; genus Lycium; species Lycium barbarum. The sequence goes on from NC_083340.1 coordinate 67,641,255, forward strand.
CTACAAAACTGCTATCTTGGCCCGCCTCTATACTCACTCGTCGGACCCGAAGATCTAGCCCACTTGTTATACCCTCCATCATGCTCACGCTCACTTCTTTGTTGTTGTTGGCTTTCTTCCAAATTCTGGGCGTGGGCTTAAATGCGTGAAATATCCATATTATCCTGAAAGGACGCAGTCAAGCACCTATCCATCAAATGTGGCCCTAGGCCTCTCACAACTTGGTGCACTCGGTCACTCATATCCGCTACTATGGCCGAAGCATACCTAGCCAAAGAATTGGAGCGGATACTATACTCTAAAGCACTTATACTCCCTTCCCTAAGATTCAGGAATTTATCAGCTCTAGCCCGCCGAACCTCTGGAGGCAAGTAATGTCGGAGGAAGGCATCCACAAATTCTTGCCATACCGGGGGAGGTGCATTATCTCCCCGTGAAGCCATCCAAACTGTATACCAAGGAACCACGACATCCCTCAATCTATAGGATGCTAACTCCATTGATTCAATGTCTGAAGCATGCATTAACCAAAGTGTCCTCAACATCCCATCAATAAAATTCTGAGGGTCCTCTTCCGACTTTGACTCGAAAAATTTAGGAGGGTTCAAGCTAATAAAATCACGGGCGCTTGCACTAACAGCCCTGTCACCTTGCCCCGTACCTTGCTGCTGAGTTTGGGCGGCAACCAACTGAGTAAGTAAATTAATGGCCTCTCTTACATCTTGGCCTGAAGTATCCAGTGGAGGAGTTGGAGGTGCTGGATTTGGGGTTGAAGCTCCCTCATGCTCCTCAGAAATAGGCACTGAATGGGAAGACTGAGATTGAGCCGCATTCTGGGACTCACCCTCCTCAATATTCGTTGGCGGTGCTCTTTCAGCCCACTTTTCTACCACTGTCTTGCCCTTTTGGGCTGTCGTAGACTTTCGCTTTACAAGCATTTCTGAAATACATAAGACACGGTTAAGGAAAGAGAAGTCCTTATATCATAGTCCTATCGCACGATCTTATGAAGAAAGAAGGTCATTCACTCCTAAAATGTCCGCAGCCTCCCGTTTATAAGTGTAGTGCGCAACACACCTATAAACAATACTATACTGGACACGGCTCGTAGACATACCCTAGGACAGAATTGCTCTGATACCACTTTATCACGACCTAACCGGAGGACCATGACGAGCACCCGATGCTAACCCACCCGGGCACCTCTTATCGTACATGCGTATTCACATCTAGGTGGACCACATAGCTTACTCATGAATGCTATACATCAATAGTGCTAAAATCATTGGGCAACCCCACATTTATACCATCATTAACAACTATACCCATATCAATATACATAAGACGACGAGGCCATCAAAATGATGTACAAAATATAAGCCAACAAGGCTAAACACATCTAATCATGCACAACTGTCTACGAGCCTCTAAGAAGAGTAGGTAACATCATATATGCCAGACAGGACCCCGCCGTGCCCATGTATGTCCACAAAAGAATAATACCAAAAGTTGTGGCTCCGAATGAAATGGAGCTCCTCTATGTAGTCCCTGAATAAGAAATGCTATGGATCAAGCCTGTCTCCCTGGCCACCTGCGGGCATGACGCAGCGTCCACAAACAAAAGGACGTCAGTATGAATAATTTACCGAGTATGTAAAGCATAATCAACATCGTAATAGGAGCATAAGAGACAGCATAATAAATAGCATAAGATGGGAGAATCGGGAGATAGTAGAGCCATCATCATAATCACTTACTTGTCTTTCATAGGGACCTTCCATTTCTAATGTGTGATCGTGTACACACATATAAACATATACACATATATCTACATCCGTATCCATATTCGTATCCATATTCATATACATATCCATATCCATATCCATAGCATACCCGACCATGGAGGTTCGGTGGTTTCACATACCCGGCTATGACAAGGCTCAGTGCCTTCCGTACCCAACTACAGTGGTATGCACGCAATAGATATCATACCCGGCCATATAAGCTCGGTGTTACATAATAGTCATACATACTTAGACACGTATACTTAAGAGTCCATAAGTATTATCAACATCATTACCATTATCGTTTTTCGTTACGTCTATCCTTGGAGGGTCAGCTATGATATAAAGGATGCAATGGAAATCATGAAAGTATCGTGGATCATGAGCTTTAGTAGCTTTAGAGATAGAATTATTTGGAGGACATTATAGAACTAATGGAAGGATATATATAGCCAAGGAACCATGCTGTATTGAAAGAAGGATTAGCCTTACATACCTCTTTGTCTGCTCAACTATCTAACGTTCACCGTTGAAGCTTGAATAATCTACATTTAGAAGGATTCATGTCATGGTTAAGCCTTAATGATACTTTTAAATTCAAACTAGAATAATTCATAGTCTAATGAAAATTGGGCAGCATTTCCCCTATTTTGTCAACTTCCACCATATCACAAAACAACTCCCAACAACCACAATAACATCCATAATACACTCATAATATCCAATTCAAGTAATCACATTACACTAAGCCTTCAATATTCACCCCCATGTTCAACTTATACTAGCAACTACCCGACCATTTTGGCACATTTACATATGATGCTTCTTCATTACTATTATTACATTCCATAACAAGATTATATCCATATTATACTAGTAATCATGACTCAGGTTAACTCACTACTTAAAAACATCACCAAAGTTACATTTAGACTTCATTTTCTACTTTCTTCTTCTACCCAAGCCTTTCAAAACCCTAAGCTGCTCTCTCCTCTCTCCAGCGATATGGTGAAGTGAAGGCGTCCATGGCTACTTCTTCCTCTTCCCAACCTCAAGCTGTGGGAGAGAGTCATCCAAACCCTTATTATGTTGATCTTTTTAATCATAAACAACCTACCCAACCTCTAACAAAAACAACTCTAAAACCTGTTGAGATCGTTCATGGAGAACCTACTGTTAATTTTTCCATGCAGGAACTTCATCAGTTCACTATCGAGGAAGGCTTATATCAAGCTCTTATATTGAAGTTCTTATGCAAGAACTACGCAAGTCGCTTCCGAAACATTTTGGAATTCAAGGACCTTGCTTGATAGGTTGGTTCGCTCGTCGGCACATCTTAATGAGGTTTGATAGATATGAAGAATATGTATTAGCTACTGGTAAGTCTGTTAATTACTTGGTTGTTAATGGTATGACTCACCAGTTTCGAATTTTCCCATGGACCATTAATTTCAACCCAAAATAAGAGACTTCTAGGGCGTTTGTATGGATTTCCCTGCCTAATTTGCCTCCAATGCTTTTTGCCAAACGTTCCCTCTTGTCCATCGCATCTGCAGCTGGTAAACTAGTAGTTGTTGATAAAGCTACAAAATAAAAATCAAGACCTAGCACTGGTAGGGTAAAAGTAGAACTTGATTTGCTTGATAAAATACCAAATCGTGTGAGATTTAATTATGTTGATGAACAATCTGGTCAGATTTTAGAGTTCTATGAAGAACTTGTTTATGATAATCTTCCTTTATTTTGCTCATGTTGTAAACACCAAGGACATGAGGAAAAAAAATGTCGAATTTTTCTGGGAAAGAATAATGTTAATGAGCAGAAAGAAACTTCGGAGGAAGATTCCAGTGTCGAAAAATACCATGGAGATCTGAGAACTATTTTGAATGAAAATAAGAAGGTTGTGGGTAATTCAAATAATAGCAATAGTGATGCTTTGGTGGCTGGGAATTTTCTGAAAGAACAGACAAAGGCAAAGTACAAGGAAGAGCAACATAAAAACATAGATACTACAAAGGCACAAGGTGATTTTGATGTGCAGAATAATGCAGCAAAAAGAGTATCGCTGGGTGTTGAAGCTAGGCAGCAACTAAATATTGAAAACGAATATGATATAGGTGATGTTGTTATTAACAAAATAGGGATGCAACCTATGAATTTACCAACTACTTTGGCATCATATACTAGTATTGGAACTGGTATAGCTATAGAAAATTCGGAGAATCGAGGGTTGGCTCTAGTTCCTCAAACTGGAGAGAATTTGCAGCACCAAAAAATTATGAATGCTTCAAGTGTTTGCAATAATCAACAAGCTGCAATTGATGAGGTGCAAACAAGAGAATCTGGGTTGAATGTTATGTTTGATGCAATTGAAAATGCGGGGGAAACACCAAGAGTTGAGGTTGATGCGTCGAGAGTTGAGTTGCGAACAAATGATACAGTTGAATTTGAGCCTGCTGAAAATTCTGGGCAGCATTTTTTCCAAGGTGAAAATGAAAATACCACAGGAAATTGGACCTTAGTTGAAAAAAAAATGCAGCCGGTAGTCGTATACGCCCCTCGACTGGTCGAAGTATTTCTCCATGTCGAGAAAAGGATGCGATTGGGAATTTCCAGTTGCGTGTCGATCCTATTGCCCAGAATCTTTGTAAATCTCCTACCTTACCAATAAATATTTCATGTCACAATATTTTCGATTGCCTGAATGAAACACAGCAAGGTAGAGATCGGCTCCCCTTAGTTCTATTAAATGGATCTGACCAGGAAATTCCCTCCAACGATATTGCTAATGACTCTGAGGAATCAGTTCAGCAACGACAGCCACAACAAGCTTTATCTATATTGTCCTCAGCAGCAAAAAGCCAGCAGTTAAGGAGGTAAGTAATGAGCCAAACGGACAGTCTCAACATGATCTGGATAAAATTGAAGAAGAGGCTTCGTCAAAGAAATGTTGGGCAGACCAAGTTGAAGAAGGTGATAGTGATGCTTCTCAGGAACGAGAGAATGATGAGTTTTGTCCGGAGATGAGCACACCTGAAACTCTAGTTCAAAGAAAATTGAGCCCAAATGCTACTGTTTTGTTCCCTAAAAAAACCAAAGAGAAAGCTGGTGAAAAAGAGGGTACAACAATTAGAAAATCAAGTCCTTTATCAACTGGGCAGCAACAATTGGCCTCGGTAGACACAAATCATAAGGTTGTTACTATGAGTTCTAATGCTCAAAATAATCTTACAGATAAAGATCTCCTTGATGCATTGGTAAGTACTTCTCCTAATACTAGTAAGCAAATACAAGTTGTTGGAACTAGTACTTTTTCTCCAAATATTATTCGAGGTGTAGATGTTTTTGAAAGAGGCGAGGAGGATGCCATACTGGATGAATGTTTCAAATATGCAGCTAGGGAAGGTGCGATATCTCCTATGCAACATCGGAGTGGCAAAACCAAAAATAAAAATAAAACTCATGGTAGAAATTATAGTTGGGATGATAAAGTGTCGAACGAATTTGTCCCAAGACAACTACCAATGAGACAGGAAAAGCAAAAGGTGGCAATCCCCACCACATCAACAAAGTCCACAAGATCCAAGAAAAATTGATGAAGTTTCAATACATATTGGAGAGGCTAGAAGATCAACACAAGGAAGATTTTACAAGGTCAAAGAACAAGGGCCTTGACTCTATATTCTTTCCTGTATTATTTTCTCATTATCTTAGTATTATCATTTGTAATATTACCACAGAGTGTGTTATAAACTCGGTGATGATCATAGCTTATTTGGTCCTTTCTAGTTCTTATTTTTTACATGCTTGCTAGTAGTAGAGGTTTGTCTTTGCCTCAATAGGATTAGTAAGGTAAGGCCTAGCGTACCTTACTTGTACTTTTTCCTTTGTGGTTTGCTTTTCAGTTAGAAAATAAATAAAATTAGCCCTATGCACCAAAAATTCCTAGTGGACTTTATTAAAAACAAAATCACTCCATAGTCCAAAAATCATGAAATGATCATAAAACTTACCGTTTATTGAGTAGGAATAACCTTTGGATGGGAATACTTCACTTGAAGAAAAACCCTAGCTTCAATCCATAAAGTTTTCTTGACCCTAGCAACCCTTAAGAGCTTCCTTATACTTGATTCCCTTGGATTAATGGTATGAGCCTTTGATTTCCCTTGGATTCTTGTATATGAAATGTGTGGAATGTTCTAGACCTTTGGAGATAAGTGGAGAATTGTGGAAAATGAAAATAATGAAGTGGGATCACATTTATATACTTGAAAATAACTCAGCCCGTCGGGTGTTATACGGACACTTATACGGCCCGTATAATATTGTACGGTCTGTATAAGTGACCGTGGTTCACCATCATGGACAACATCTTCCTGTTGGGTGTTATACGGACCCTTATACGGACCGCATAATGTTATATGGACTGTATAAGCGGTCGTATAACCCCACCTCTCAGAAATTGTTTCCGTCGTTCGTTCGATCTGCAATCCTTATGGAACCTTCTTGACACTTGTTTAACACTTCATTACCAATCCAAGGAGAGTTACAACTCTCCTTTAGGACATCATTAAGTCAACATTAGCTCGGTACTTTACGGAACTTTCCAAAACACAACATATACTTTGCTCTTCTTAAGGAACTTTCTTCTCTTACTTCCAACATCTTTGAAATCTTAACTAGGATCGTTAAATAACCTTTCTTACTTATAGAAACATCGTATTCGTCTCACCTTGCTTTAGTCTATCTATCATATGACGACATGAAATTTTTCCGAAGTGTAACATTCTCCCCCCCCCCCCCCCCTTAAAAACATCCGTCCTCGAATGTTAGGTTCTTCAATAAAAATTTCGCCACAGTTTCCCCTATAATATGGTACTACCATCCTGCACCACAACCCAAAATACATCGCCTCACAGGGCTACAACAGCGACAATTACCATGGCCACACACGACCAAGAAAAGCATTACATACCTGAGAATAATGGCGTCTCTGCCTGAGTCTCCTCTGAGGGTGAAAATAAATGTGGGTACCGGAATTACATATCTTCTTTGGCTTCCTAAGTTATTTCCTCTCTATTATTATTCTTTCATAAAACTTTAACTGAAGCTACCTCTTTGATTCTGAGCTTTCGTACTTGCCTATCTAAAATGGCAATGGGGACTTCCTCATAAGAAAATTGTATGGTGACTTGGACATCATCTATTGGCACAATTCTAGAAGGATCTCCGATGCACTTACGAAGCATCGATACATGAAAAACTGGATGAACTGACTCCAAATCAGGAGGTAGATCTAATTTGTAAGCCACTTTGCCTACCTTGCGTATAATCTCATAAGGTCCAATGTACCGCGGATTAAGATTCCCCTTTTTTCCAAATCTCATTACGCCCTTCATCGGCGACACCTTTAAGAATACCCAATCTTTCACTTGGAACTCTAAGTCCCTTCGACGATTATCCGCATAGGACCTTTGACGACTCTGAGCGGTTAATAATCGATCCTCTATGAGTTTAACTTTCTCTATACCTTGTTGGACCAAGTCTGGCCCTATCAATTTAGTCTCTCCTACCTCGAACCACCCAAATGGGGATCTGCACTTTCGCCCATATAAAGCCTCATATGGTGCCATTTGGATGCTAGAATGATAGCTATTATTATAAGCAAATTCAATAAGTGGTAGGTGATCCTCCCAGCTACCTCCAAAATCCAGTACACATGCCCGTAGCATATCCTCAAGGGTCTGAATGGTACGTTCGGCTTGTCCATCCGTCTGTCGGTGAAAAGCCGTGCTAAGACTCACCTGAGTCCCCAAACCTTCTTGGAAAGATTTCCAAAAATTAGCTGTAAACTGAGTCTTTCTATCGGAGATAGTAGATACTGGAACACCATGAAGCCTCACTATTTCCTTAACATAAAGCTTTGCATAATCTTCTGCTACATATGTAGTTCTTACCGGTAAAAAATGAGCTGACTTCATAAGTCTAACCACAATCACCCATATAGAATCATACTTACGTCGGGTACGGGGTATGCCTGTAATGAAGTCCATGTTAATTACTTCCTATTTCCAAGTTGAAATTTCTATAGCTTGCAACAATCCGCCCGGCTTTTGGTGCTCGATTTTCACTTGCTGACAGTTGGGACATTAAGCTACAAGTTCCGCTATATCTTTCTTCATCCCATTCCACCAATAAATAGATTTAAGATCATGATACATTTTTGTTGCTCGGGGGTGGACAGAATAACAGGAACAATGGGCTTCTTCCAATATTTGGCGGCGAAGTCCTGCAACATCGGGAACACACAACCTGCCTCGGCATCGGAGAACTCCATCTCCAGAAATCTCAAATGATGACTTCTCCTTCTGAGGGAGTGTATTTCTATAATGAATTAGCATGGGATCTTCGTATTGTCGCTCTTTCACTTCCACTACTAACGACGAAACCGCTGAATTTTGAATGACAGCTCCCATACTACCTGAGTCTACTACTCGAACTCCTAGGCTAGCTAACTGCCGGAGCTCACGAGCGATCTCTCTTTTCTCTAGCTGCACATCGCATAAACTTCCCATGGATCTACGGCTAAGAGCATCAGCCACAACATTTGCTTTTTCGGGATGATACAGGATGTCAACATCATAGTCTTTCAATAATTCCAACCACCGCCTCTGTCGCAAATTCAATTCTTCCTGCTTGAAGATATACTGAAGGCTCTTATGATCTGTATAAATATCCACATGGACACCATACAAATAATGTCTCCACATCTTTAATTCATGAACCACTGCAGCCAATTCAAGATCATGGGTTGGATAGTTCTTCTCACGTTTTCGTTACTATCTTGAAGCATACGCAATCACCTTACCATGTTGCATCAACACACAGCCTAGCCCAACACCTGAAGCGTCACAATAAACAACATAACCTTCCAATCCCTCGAGAAGTGCGAGGACTGGGGCAGAAGTTAATCTATCCTTTAGCTCTTGGAAACTACGTTCACAAGCATCTATCCATTAAAATTTGGTTGATTTCTCGGTTAACTTCGTGAGTGGTGCAGAAATAGAAGGAATGCTTTCTACGAATCTCCTGTAATAACCTGCTAAGCCCAGAAAACTACGAGCCTCCGTAGGAATTGTGGGCCTTGGCAAAGTTTTCAAGGCCTCAATCTTCTGGGTATCTACCCGAATACCATCGACTGAAATAATATGCCCCATAAAGGTTACCGAGTTCAACCAAAATTCACACTTAGAAAATTTGGCAAATAATTCTCGAGTATGAAGAACTTTAAGAACGGTACGCAAATGATCCGCGTGTTCTGCCTCGGACCTAGAATACACCAAGATATCGTCGATGAATACGATCACAAATAAATCTAGGAAGGGCCTGAACACATTGTTCATCAAATCCATAAATATTGCCGGTGCATTAGTTAGCCAAGCGACATTACCCGGAATTCAAAATGGTCGTATCTTGTTCTGAAGGTTGTCTTAGGGATATCTTTCTCCCTAACTCTCACCTGATGATACCCGGATCTCAAATCTATCTTGGAAAACCATTTGGCGTCTTGAAATTGATCGAATAAGTCGTCAGTCCTTGAAAGAGGATATGTTTTCTTGATCGTCACCTTATTCAGTTGTCGATAGTCAATACACATTCGCAAGGAGCCATTTTTCTTTCGAAGCTTCCTCTGCTAATCTCAGTTAAAGGTGTCTGGAGCTTTTTGGGACACGCCGGTTTCTATAGGCGTTTCATCTAGGCTTTCTCAAAAATTGCTAATACGATGTGCAAGCTTCTTGAAAAAGAGGCTAAGTTTGAATTTGATGTGAAGTGCCGAAAGGCATTCGATGAATTGAAGCAGCGGTTGACCACAGACCCTATTAGTGTTTCTCCCGACTGGTCTCTACCGTTCGAATTGATGTGTATTGCAAGTGGCTTTGCTATCAGTGTTGTGCTTGGCAAGAGACATAATAAAATCATGCATCCAATCTATTATGCAAGTAGAACATTGAATGCTACTCAGATGAATTACACAGTGACGGAGCAAGAGCTGTTTGCAATAGTTTTTGCTTTTGAGAAGTTTCGGGCCTATCTGTTGGGGGCCAAAGTCGTGGTATACACTGATCATGTTGCATTGAGATACCTGATGGTGAAGAAGGACGCTAAGCCGTAATTGATCCGATGGATGCTATTGCTGCAAGAGTTTGACTTAGAGGTGAAAGACTGCAAGGGAACTGAGAATCAGGTTGCAGACCATCTCTCTCGGCTTAAAGAAGCTGGGAAACCTTCGGATGAGCTAGTTATTGATGATCCGTTTCCAGATGACATGGTGTTGGGTGTGTCAAGGGAGGTGGCACCATGGTATGCAGACATTGCCAATTATTTAGTGACAGGCATAGTTCCAGAAACGATCAAAGCATACCAAAGAAAGAAGTTTTTGTGGTATTCTTGTCAATACTATTAGGACAAGTCTTACTTGTTCAGAACATGTGCTGATAATATCATTCGGCGTTGTGTTCCTGAAAGTGAAGTGATGGTAATTCTAAAGGCATGCTATGACTCTCTTGTTGGGGGTCATCATAGTGGTAACCGGACTGCTGCTAAAGTTCTTGAATGCGGTTATTACTGGCCGACTATCTTTCATGATGCAAATCTATTGGTGCGGTCTTGTGATCAATGTCAAAGGCAAGGGAGTATAGGCAGAAGGCAAGAGATGTCTATGAATTTTGTGAGGGAGGTGGAGGTGTTCGATGTCTGGGGGATTGATTTTATGAGACCCTTTGTGAGCTCTGGTGGCATGAAGTATATCTTGGTTGTTGTGGACTATGTGTCGAAATGGGTATAAGCGGTGGCTTTACCTAACAATCAAGCCAAGAGTGTCATGGGGTTCGTAAAGAAAAACATGTTTACTCGATTTGGTACTCCGAGGGCTATAATCAGTGATGGTGGTTCCCACTTTTGCAACAAAGCCTTCACAGGATTGATGGAGAAGTATGGCGTCAAACATAGGGTGGCAACACCCTATCATCCTCAAACAAGTGAGCAAGTTGAAGTCTTCAATCGGGAGATCAAGAGTATTCTAGCTAAAACAATGAATGGAAATAGAACTGATTGGGCTCGCAAGCTTGATGATGCTCTATGGGCGTACCGAACTGCTTTTAAGACTCCGATTGGGACTTCACCCTTCAAGCTCATTTTTGGAAAAGCTTGTCACCTACCTATTGAACTTGAACATAAGTGTTACACTTTGGAAAATTCCCCGTACATGTACAGTGATAGGTTGATGAAGGTCATAATGTATGAGATGTTCGAGAAGTAAGGAAATAGTAATTGATGATCCTAAACGAGATTTCAAAACCATCCGAGATAAGGAAAGGAAGTTGTTAAGAAAAGCGAGTCGTATGTTGTATATCGAATGAGAATAACGAGTAACGATTTGACGATGGCATAATGAGGCCTTGGAGATAAGTAATAACTTCCTTTAGATTGGTATTGAAGTGTTAAATAAGTGTTAGGAAGGTTCCATAAGGATCAGGGATCAAACGAATCGACGAGAACGAAAACGGAACCACTGGGCATTATACGGTCCAACCTACGGACCGTATAATTTGTACCAACCGTATATGGGACCGTATAATTCGCCAAAGAGAGGACCAGCCACTGGACCAAATATACGGCCACACATACGGTCCATATAAATAGTACGGACCGTATGTTGGTCCGTATAATAGTGGTCGGCCAGGTTTTAAGTTTAAGTATAAGGGACCCTTTCATTTCATTTTTCATTTCACTTCCACTCTCTCTCTCAAGAACACTCTAGAATATTCTCCAAACACTTCAACCACAAGAATACCAAGGAAATAAATGATCATTAACACCAAATTCATGAAACCAAGTGTATGAAACCTTAGTGGAAGTCATCTTCTCCAAGAAATCTCAAAGGGATTGAAATAGGGTTTTGACATTAAAGAGTATTGTTGCTTAAGACTTGTTCCACCATCATTTAAGGTATGTTTCATGACCTTATCATGTTGTTTAAAGTATTGAAAGGATTAGATACTTGAATTGTAGAAAGACATAGAAAATGGACCATTACTGAGGGAATAGTGTCACAATTGAATGATAGTTGAATGGAATCATGGACGTTGATATGTTGTGATTATGAATACGTTATAAATGACGTATAGACCATGGAATAGGTGTGAAGTATGCGAAATTATGATGACGATCTAAAACCACTAAATGTGGAGAAATTGGAGAAAAATGATGGATTTTGCTAAGTGTAGATAAATGATGAATGTTGATACGATATTGTGAGTGTTGTTGTAAATGTTTGGGAGTTGAAATAGAACATGAGAAAAGTAGTAGAAACAAAGGAAATGCTGCCCAATTTTCTCTAGAAATAACGATGCGTTCTTATGGTCGATTGACTAACTATAATGCGCATTTTCTCGTGAAGGTAGCAACGTGATATTGAAGGAGAACAAGTGAACGATAGTTTAACTAAGCGATGAAGGTATGTGAGGCTAGTCCTTTTCTTTATATGGCATGAATCCCATGATATGATTCTTCTTCCTTTCCATGATTCTCCTATATTCCGGAAAGCCAAGAGCCTAAGATCATGAATAGCTACATGAGTCAAGAGATATGATATGACATTCTTATAAAGTAAATGATGTCGTTCCTTGTATACACTCACCTTATATACAAATCCCTTCAAGGTGAGGCGGAATGTTCATAATGGAATCGAGGGTTCACGACCTTACGGCACCTCGATAAAATATAGTTATTCTAGAGGCCTTATGCATGTACCATGATAAGCATATTATGATAAGCATATTATTATAAGTATTTTATGATGAACATGTTATAATCATATTACACCGGGCCTAGTTGGCCGGGCAGTCACCGCGAAAGCGGGCAGCTTATACGATACACCATGGCCAGTTGGCATGGGCAGACACCACTAGTGGGCGGCATGAGATGGTACCCCGGACGCGGGAGGCCTGGACGCAGGGTAATTTTACTGATTATCACACCGCACCTATATGGTCGGGCAGTATATATATATATATGATATGCATACATGAGATGATGATGAGCTTAAAAGTAAGTCAGCATGCATTACTTTTCATATAATTCCCAGTCAGGTACAGTTGCTCCATACTTGATGCCTCCTTTATTTTCTTGATGTGTTGTTATTGTTCATGCCTCTCATACTCAGTACAATATTCGTACTGACGTCCGTTTTCTTTGGACGCTGTGTTCATGCCCACAGGTAGACAGGTAGGCGAGTTCGATCCGGATTCTTAGGAGCTGTCAGCTGATTGAAAGCACTCCATTGTTCGGAGGTGCTTATGATTATTCTTTTGGTACATATGTATATTTTGGGCATGACAGAGTCTTGTTCAGCCTACATGTATAGTATGTCAGAAGAGGCTCGTAGATGCGTAGTATGGGTTAGATGGTCTCACAAGTCTACTACAGTATGCATACATATATTACATATATTATTTTGATAGCCTAATGAGGCATTTGTATATATATAGAGACTAATTGTGCTTTCCACCGAAAAATGATTGTCATGCGATTGTGAATTGGTGAATGATAAAGAAGCGTAAATGATTATGACAAGAGAGGAAATAAGGGGTGCTCAGTGGTCAGCCTCGGGTACCCGTCGCGGCCCCTAGTCGGGTCTTGACAATAAGGCTCTGTGGGCCTTGAAGAAATTTAATATGGATTGGGAAGAGGCGACCAAACTCGGGTTGTTTCAACTCAATAAGATGGAAGAATTCCCCTACCAGGCATATGAAAGTGCACCACTTTATAAAGAAAGGATGAAGCAGTAACATGATAATAAAATCCTGAAGAGAGAATTCTACAAGGGTGATCCTGTCTTGTTGTTTAACTCTCGGTTGAAGTTGCTATCGGGCAAGCTAAAGTCAAGGTGGTCTGGTTCGTTTGAGGTGGTCGGTGTTTCACCCTATGGGGCGATTGAACTGAAGTCCGAAGATGGAACTCGAACATATAAGGTGAACGGTCAGAGGGTGAAGCACTATCACGAAATGATTGATGGGATAGAATTATTGACCGATACCGATTGAAGCACCTTAGAAAGAATGCTGACCCGGTGCATACCGAACAGGAGTAAATTGGTACCACCGCCATGCCGTGACGTTAAATCAAGCGCTTCTTGGGAGGAAACCCAAGTGTAATGTTTATTTTCTTTTTTTTTTTTTGTTCTTGAAGCATATAGGGTAACGTTTGTTCTAGTGCAGGACTATATTATAGAAAACATTGATGAATAATAGGTAAGTTAAGCATCAGATAGACTGTTTTGTGACATTGTTAAATACGCCTTGGATTTACGGACCGTATTTCACCATATCGGGCGTAAAACAAGGCGTATTTAACAATGTCACAAAACAGTAGAACTGTAGTGTAACATGAAAAATTACGACCATGGAATACGGATACGGCCCGTAAACCTGGTTGTAATCCTTCATGACACAACATAGTGCACTGTCTAAAGAAATATCTTTAAATACGGGTCGTAAGTCACTTTACGGACCGTGTTTAGAAAGAAAAAAAAACGGCAGTCACTTAAATTAACGGGCAGAGAGGGAGAACATATACCGCCTCTTTTCATTATTCCCACCACTTCAAACATAACTCCCACTTCTAATGCACACAACCCACGACCTCCTACTACCAAACCCATCATCTTCCCCCCCCCCCCCCCCCATCTCCATTAATACACCATTGTACCATCTCAAATTCGTCATCTTTACCAAACCATAACCCTAATCTCTATGCCCTAGCTTAACTGCTCTTGTTAATTTTAATCTCAAAGTTCTTCAAGGTTATCATTTATTATTGATCATTACAGGTATGATTGACACTCTCCACTCATAATTTACTCAATTTGGATATGAAATAGTTGGTAGGAGTTGATTACACTAGGATTTTGTGAAATTTGTCTTGGTTAATGATCTTGTGTTAGGGTAATGATGTTATAAGTTTGTAAATCTCTTGGGAAGTGTGTTAATAGGACCCAAATGGGTTGGAGGGCATTCCACACCTTGCATTTCAAACTTCAAGTTTTGGTATGCCCACCAATAGCATAACCCATGAGTAATTGAAAAGAATTTGGTATGAAATTGGGTGAATTCTGAGTAACCCAACCCCCAAAACCAGTGAAATCATGATAATTGATGTTTTCTTGAACAAACCAAAATAAGCTCTGTTTCTGAGATTGTGTGAAGCGAAATACGAACTCAAGATACAGACCGTATTTCACTTTACGGTCCGTATTTAGTCGTTATATTGAAAAGCCACAAGCGGTGAAGTCAAAAATATGAGATGGCACATTACGACCTGAATTAGGGACCGTATTTCACTTTAAGGTCCGTATTTAGTCATTAAATTGACAAGCCAAAAAACAGTGATGTCCAAAAACAGAGATGGCACAATATGACCTGAGTTATGGACCGTATTTCACTTTATGGTCCGTATTTTATGTTTACGGTCACAGACAGAACATAGTTTTTTTTGTACAGTTCGTTTGTTTTCACTTTGTTTATTTATTTCGTAGTCACTAATGGGATGTGTCTTTTACAGGAATGGGTCAGAAAAGAAATGCTACAAGGAGAGCGAGACCCCGAAGCAAGGGCAAAGGAAAATAAGTAGGCTCGGACTTTAAATTGACAGATGAACCCTTCAATTTTGAAGGAGAAAATTCAGGGTTCGAGTACAGAGAGTTTATAGGCCCACCAATGGTCAAAGGGGCCCCGGCACAAGGCATATCTATGCCCCCAACCATGACGCCGTCCAAGTCTGCGTCGGAAGTCTCCCAGTCTGAATAGGGAAATTCTGACGCGGAAGTAGAGAGCAGGGGGGCGACACAACAAACTGAGCGAGAGAGTGGCTCAGAGAAGCCAAGTTCTAGCCAAGCTCAAGATGCGGATACACCACTAGAGGGTCAAAAATTAGCCATCCGGACCAAACATTTGGAGGAAGAAAAACTCAGGTTCTCGGTCAAAGGTTCAAAAGAGTTATATGACCAATGAATGGCCGGGACAGCAAATGGGGCAAGCTGCAGAGGAGCATATTTGAGAAGCGGCGGTTGATTTTCGAGGGTGTTTCAGCATGGCCACAGATTGAAGAGACCGACAGGATGTATAAATTGGATGCCTTCACTCACGTGCCAGGAGAGTATTGTCCACACATCGTGAGGAAATTTTATGCGGCATATGGGGTTGTGTTGATGGCTCTAAAAATACCAAGTCGCGCTTGGCATCAAATACCTATGTTGGAGAAGGTGACCGTCTGGAACTCCCATGTTGATATTTCCTCCAAGGCCATCAACAGAGTTCTATTTAGCAATGACTATGTGGCACCTACCGATTTGAGCCTATTCCTAGACAAGAGAGCAAGGAAAGACAACAAGTCTATGAGGGAATGGACTGCAGCCACGATCACATCTCAGCCACAAAAGCAGAAATGGACAGATGATGGGAGAGTGAAGATTACTAAAAGTTGCTTGTCGACGGAAGCCAAATTTTGGTGGATGGTTCTTAGGTACCGGATCACTCCAACCCAAGCTGACAACACCGTTACAACCAGTCAGGCAGTCACTATTACATCATTTATGTCACATTATCCGATGGATATTAGAGAGTTAATTGGCACACGAGCCCAAGAAAACCATGGTATTCTCGTGTCTTATCAAGGAGTTGTGTAAAAGGGTAAGGATATTTCATCTTCCAAAATGGGACAACACCATCAAAGTTGTCCATGTGTGAAATTGGAGGAAGAATAAGGTTCCGGGCAAGAATGACAAGGAGGCAGATCAGTCCGGTGATGACAACGACACTCAGTTAGAGTTGAGTCCGAGCCATGATTTTGGGACTGATCTAGTAGAGCCACACAGTGATGCTACTGCTACTAAGCCTATTGCTACCACTATAGGTGTCCTAGAGAGTATTGCCGCGAGGACCGAGGCTGCGGCTGAGACGGTAGATACACCGGCTTCGGCAGCTGAGACAGCCTATGGTAGAGCTGCCACACATGGTCCTTCCTTGGGGTCTACCACTACAGCTACGCTCGCTGAGCCTGAAGATCCAGATTTGAAGCTGTTTAATTTTAGCCATGATAATTATAGTCAGATTGCATTCAAGGCAATGAAGGATAAAAGACAGGTAGGGAAAATCCTGCAACAGTTCAAACCAAAGGTGGTGAAGATAGTGGAGACATTGATTACGGAGGCTACTACAGAGATTCGTGAGGAGTTCCAGAAGAAGCACGAGGTATATCAGGCTAGACTAGATAGCTTTGAGTCTAGATTGGTGACTCGAGAGCAAACCGCACCCGGTGGGGAGTCTCTTTCTTTGAGGAGTGAGTTGGAGAGTCTGAAGAAGAAGCTTGAGGCACTTAAAGCACAAGGTACAGTAGCCGCACCAGTTCCAGCACCATGTGCCACTTTGCGGAGTATCATTCCGGTGTTGGATCTGATGGAGTCTGAGGAAGAGGAGGATGTTGCGTCCCATGTGCGGGACAAAGGCAAGAGGGTCCATGAGACATCTGAGTATCCCGATGATCTAGCCAAGAGATTGAAGAAGATGGAGGAAAAGGAGATGCAGCAGGCCATCCTTGAGTCCTTAGTTCAGCCACAGCGCCGATCAGGTGAGTCTAGTAAGCCGCCTGATGAGGCAGGCCAGTCTTGAGTTACGCACAGTGCCTAGGGCGCCCAGGTACGACTCCCTTTTCTCCTGATCTTATTATTGGGGGTGGGATTGTAAATATATGTTTAGGAACTCCCCCCCCCCCCCCCGACTTTTCTTTGCCAGATTTCTTTTCCTGAGGGGTTTTTATTATCGAAACTTGCATGTTTAGGTAGAATAGAGTAGTTTTGACTTATATGGTAGTACTTTAGTAACTTACGACATGTTAATTTTAATGTTTGATTTTGAAAGATTTTGAAAAAAAAAATGGAACTCTTCAAATTTTTGATGAATACTTAAGAATAATTATGAATCAATGGGATTGGTTCTTTTCATGACATGATAATTATGAGAGTATTAAGTACGCTAAACGATTGCTTCGGATGTTGTGTCAAGCTGAATTCTGTTGCCATTGTGTGTTGTGAGTTTTAGTTTCGTTCACTTATTGTGGTTGCAATATAGAACTTGCCCGAGTAGTCGTGTTTGCATTCTAAGGATGTGTTGGTTGTGAAATGATCCTAGGTCGTCTTTGTGTAATCGGAAACCTTTTCTAAACGCTTTTTTCCATACATGAATGAGAAATTATCCCTAGTTACCCATTTTGGGCCTATGTTACCTATTTTCTTTGACTAGCCGGTAATGAGCCTTTACCCTTTCTTTGAATAACCCCATTTTTTGCACCAAAATCCCTCTTTGATATTATGAATGTGAAAAAATGAATAAGTTGGGGGTTGTTGGGTGAATTCTGTGGAGAATGAGGCTGAAAGCCTAAAGTTAAGGGTGGAAGTGAAGTATATGGTGTAGGGTTTGGTGTTGATAAGCTTGGTGTTGAAAAAAAAATCTGGAAAATCTAGAGAAAAAAAAATTATTAGTGTTAGTCCAATAAAGTCATACTGATCCTACAGGATAAAGTAAAGCAGCGAAGTAAAAAGGCTGAATAAAATAGAAAAGAGTGTAGTGTTCAAGAAGGGCGAGCCACTATTAACCAAATATGTATCCTACCCGTCCCGAAGCCTACATTACAACCCTACAAAAGTCCTAGAGTGATCATAACTAAGATGTCCAAAGATGAGAATAATGAAAACGAGGGCAAGCCTATAGTATGTGTAAGTGCAATCTGTGAATTTCTTTGTGAGATTTAGTGACTTCTCTTCTCCTTTGTCGTAGTCCCTATGTGTTGTACATATGTGTGAGGGACATTCTTTGGTCTATGTGAGGGCATTCGGATGAAATTATAAGCACTCCCGAAAAAGCAACGTTTGTGTGTATATTGATGCTGCTGATAATGTTATGACATGCATTGAAACTTCACTGTGAGTTGTAATGTCCTGAGTATGAGTCGTGCTCTGATTTTGAAAGTTGAGGTGGTTATTTGTGATAAAAACGCATGCCCGTAGTTCGAAGTTAAAACCATTGTAGCCATGGGTACTCTGTTATATCAAGATGTTAGATCGAGCCGTTGTGTTGTATGACTTTCTTGAGGATAAGCAAAGACTTTAAGTTGGGGGTGTTGATGTGCTGAAAAATTATGGCACATCCAAGGCCTTTTACGAGAAATTTTACTTGTTTTTAAGCAAGTTAGTGGCGATTTAATGTGTTTTTAGTGTTTTTCAGGTAATGGAACAATTTTGGGATGAAAACTGTTGAAGTGCAGAATTTGGCCTTAATGATAAAATATTGGTCGTATTCTCAACTATGGGCCGTATTCCTTGGGTGTATTAAAGATAAGTAGAACCAGAAAGGCACGCTGAGAAGATGGTAAAATACGAATAACTTTTACGGACCGTATTCCACTTTACGGTTCGTATTTCAAAGCGTATTTAGCATTTAGACGCTTGGCAGAAAGTTGAAGTTTGACAAGTTGAAAGACGATCAACCAAATTATATAACAATCAAACAACCTCAACAACATGCAATAGATGAGAAAAATTACCTAAATCACACAAGAGCAAGCTTTGGATCAAATTACTTCACTAGGATAAAACCTCCAACTTCAACACCAAAGAGATACTTGAATTTTGCTAACCCTAGTGAGCTTCCTAGCACTTGAATCCCTTGATCCTCTTGGGTTTATCCTTGATTAGCATATGAACTTTAGGAGAGGGTTTTGGAGAGTATTTGGACGAATTTTGAGGTGGAAATGGTGAAAAATGAACCTTGGGTCAAATTTATAACATCAAAACGTCAGGTACCGACTTACTTTTTGTGACCACTTTAACGAACCGCAGAATATTTGACGCTCCGTCAAATGGACCACCCAAAATGGCCTCACTGGAACTGTTTTACGGTGGGTAAAATTCCATTTGACGGGCCGCAGAAAGTTTTGCGGTCCGTCAAACTGAACCGTCAAATTTCTCTGCCCGAGCAGTCTGTCTTAAAACACCCATAACTTCTTACTCTGATGTCACATTGACGAACGGTTTGTTGCGTTGGAAATTAGATTCAATGAAGTTAAATTTGGATAGATAAAAGACACCAAAACTCCTCATATTCTAGGAGATATACCTCTCTTAAGTTGGACCAAAAATCCTGTCCAAAATTCTGCCAAGTTTTCCCAAAGTTCCGACAAACTTAATTTCCTTAATTCGCTTATTCTCAAATCCTTCCATAACATATTTCATGAACTTAAACCCTCATAACCTAAGATAAGCACATATAATCTCATATGTCCTAGAAGATAACTCCAGTGTCCACGATTTGGACAACTAACACCTAACGAATCTCAACGTACAAAACGACGAGGTGTAACATTAGTGGTTAATGAACTTAAAGCTATGCATGTTGATTTTTAAAATATTTGATGAAAAAATGACCCCTCTCCGAAAAATGATGTAGATACTCGGGATATGTTGTGTATTGACATACATGCTTCTGTTTATGACAGTTGGAATATTGGGGTATTATGTGTGTCGAATGTTACTTCGGTGGTAATTAAAGTGATCCTTATGCCATTTTGCGTGTGAGTGCATTAGTTGTGTTCATACTCTGGTTTTGCAATCTAGAACTTGCTTGGTTTTTCATGCTTGAATGCTTAGGATAGTTTGGTTGTGAAGTGATCGTAGGCTTTCTTTGGAATTCGGTCACTATTGCCTTATAAGCCTTGCCCTGTGATGCAAATAATTCCTAATTTCCCCTTTTGAGCCTTTGACTTTCATACCCATTTTAAATGAATTCATCTTTATACCCGTTCCCTCCTTGATACTCTTAGAGAGAAGCATCGAAACGCATTTAGGGGTGGCGTGAGTTATCTGGTGTTACACCTCGGAAAAATCCTCCATTGTTGTCCAAGTGAATGGACCCGCAAGGAGTACGAGTATCCGATGTTTTCATGAGTAAGGAATAACATTTGACGACCCTAAGTATGATTCCGAAGGAAATTGCAATAAGGGATAGGTTATGCTCCATAATGAATAATTATAGGTTTTGGAGATGTGAAAAGTTGCAGGTTTGCATTCTGGCCAGTTGGTCGTAAAGTGAAATACGGACCGTAAAGTGGTATACGGTCCGTAAACTTCCATGTCGTATTTTGTCTTCCAAAACTTCAACTTTCTGCCAAATGATCAAATGGTTAAATACGACCTGAAATACGGACCGTAAAGTGGTTTATGGCCCGTAAACCGTGATCGTAAATCACCATGTTTCAGCCTGAGTTTCTGGTTCTGTTATGATTAAATACGACCACAAAAGACGGTCCGTAAACTGGAATACGGACCGTAAACCAAGTTTACGACCACTGTGCTTTTCACTTAAGATCAGATTTGGGGTTATTAAATAAGGGACCAAGTTTATTATTTCATTTCCACATTTCATCCTTTCTCTCTAAAACATCTCTCTACATTTATTCCACAATATTTTAAGGATTATTAGTCATCAACAACACAAATCAAGTGAATCAAGTGTAAGGAAACCCATTAAGATTATTCAAGTCAAGAAAATCTTATTGAAGGAAAACTAGGGTTTTTGCTCAAGTGAAGTATCTCGACCAAGGCTCATTCCTACAACATCTAAGGTAAGATTTATGGTATTTATATGTTGTTTAAGGTCTTTGAGAGTTAAAATGCTTGGACATTAGATGAGTATAGGAAAATGGGTCATGAATGATGAATAGTGACATTTTGAGAAATAGTTGAATTGAGTTATGAGTCTTGATGTATTGTGATGTAAATGTGTTATAAATGATGTTGAGAACATGAGATGAACAATGTACGTGAATGGACATAGTTGTATGTTATAGCAATGGATACGAGTAATTGAAAGTAAGTCTAGAAAAGTGGATAATGTGGATGAATAATGATTATTGTTATGGTATTGTGAATGCACTATTGACGTTTGGGAGTTGATATACGTTATGGAGGAATGTCGTATAAATAAAGGAGATGTTGTCCGATTTTCTCTAGCTTTAGCCATGTGTGCTAGTCGTCGATTCTAACGATAGTATGACTTTAATGAAGGTATAAACGCAACCGTTGAAAGAGAATGTGCAAGTGGTAAATAGTCGAACAGAAAAGGTATGTAAGGTTAACCCTTCTTTCATAAGGCATGGTTCTTTGGCCAATCATCTAAATCTTCTACGAGCTTATGATGTTCTCCGAATGCTTCTATCTTCAAAGCTACTAAGCTTATGATTCTCGATATGCTACGATTGTACTAAGTTCCTCGTATGACGAGTAGGCCCATTAAGGCAAACGTGACGAATGACGATAATAGTGATAATGATATCGATGACGATAATGATGACGATGATGATAATGACGTTAATAGAAGTGATGCTTATGAGCTAGTATATGTATGTACCTATGTATGACTATTATGGTACCTCGAGATTATGAGGCCGGGTATGATATGTAAATAAGTATGTATACGATTACGAAACGCGCGCACACCTCTGCAGATGGTACGGATAACCCTGACGCCTTGGTAGGGCCAGGTAGATGTAATCCTGAAGCCTTAAAAAGAAATTATCTTTATTAATAACAAACCACATTGAGGTCGAACAAGTGAAAACAAAGGGAGAAAAATAAGAGGCGAATCAAAGTAAAAGAAAAGTGTAGTGTTCAAGGAGGGTGAGTCACTACTTCCTAAATAATTATCCTACCCGTCCCTAAGCCTACATTACAAGCCGTGAACAGTCCTAGTGTGATCACGGCTGAACTGTCCAAAGCTAAGGCATTGAAAGTAAGGGCAAGTGTATGGTATGTGCATTTGTAGTGTGTGAACGTCTTTGTGAGTGTGAGTGTTTTTTCGCTCTTTCGTCTTCGTCCCAATTCTTTATATATATATATATATATATATCTGTGTGGGGGGGGGGACATTCTTTGGTCTGTGCGAGGGCATGAAGGCTGAGCAACATTAAATTGTTTGTGCGCGCATCAGTAGTTCCAATAACTTGCTGTCATTTATGGAACCTTCATTGTTAATCATGACGTGTTTTGGATCGTACATCTGGTTTAAACTGTTTTAAATTGAGAGGGTCAGTAAAGGAAAATAATGCATGCTGGTAGTTCTTAGCCAAAACCATTATAGACATTGTTATTCTATTTGTATCTATGTTAGTTGAGTCGTTTGTGTTGTGTGGCTTGCTTGAGGACAAGCAAAGAGTTTACGTTGGGGGTGTTGATGTGTCGCGAAATTCCGACACATTTGATGCTTTTTTACGGCGAGTTTTTCAATCAAGTTTGGGTCTTTTGATGTGTTTTTGTTATGCTACAGGCATTTATCGTGTTTATGGCGAAGTCGAGAAAGTGGCTTAAATAGAGTTTCAAGAAAGAGAAGTAACTAAAGCTAGGATTTTATGGAGCAAAAAGACGGGCCATCAAGTCCACCGTAGATCAGTGACAGAGAAGTCTCACATTGAGATCACATTTACGGCAGAAAGTACGGACCGTATATTATTTACGGTCCGTAAATCCCACCGTAGATCAATTACAGAAAGTCTCACATTGAAGGAAGACTTTACGGACCAGTTAAATGGAGCGTAGATCTGGGCAGCAAGATGAGATTTTACGGACAGGAGCTGAAGATTTTACAGACTGTATAATATTTACGGTCCATATGTTGATCCGACGGGGCAATTTTTTCAACTTATTTTTCACAACAATTCACCAGATTTCAGTCTTGATTTCCTTAGCATTGAATCCTCATAGTTTTTGAATTCTTTTTGGGATTACAAACAACTGTAATTATTTTCTCTTCAATTCCAATCAATCATTCGTAAGCAATATGATCTCAATTATCTATTATTGTTGTTCTTCTTCTATGAGTAGCTAAATCCTTGACTGAGGTTGTGAACCCAAAGATGGGTGTTTTGTGATTGGAAATTGGGATTGATATATGCATAATGGATTGTTAGAGTTTATTTATTCTTTGTTCTTCATTCATAATTAATGGTTGCAAACACTTGGAAAAGTACTTAGGGTTGGGTAAGAATAAATAACAAGAACTCAAAGCTTTAAACTTTGTTTAATAAATTCACTTAGGAATAAGAAGAATTTACTTGGCATAATTAACCATTCTTCATATCAACTTTCTTATATTTGGGAAATTCATAGGAAGAAATAATCTTTATTTATTGGGAAATAGTAGAGATTCACATAGAGGTTAAGTGCATTCATAGAACAATCCATTAGAAGTATATCAAGATCAATACCCATGATCATACACTTTATCTAACGGGGACACAACCTTGGTTTCTTTTACCGTGCATTAGAATCCAAAGCAATTAGTTAGCAATTAGTCATAAACAACTAACTTTCTACAAAAATCATCGGATTAAGATATTAGACCTAAATTAAGCATTCTATGATTTTAGTAACCTTTTCACACCATATTCCCTGTGGGATTCGACCCCAACCTTGTTGGGTTACTATTGTCACAACACAAACTGGAGGGTCATGACGGGCACCTGACCATACTAGTCAAGCACCATCTGACATGCATCTGTGACATCAACATAAACATATGTGGGCTGATAAGGCCATCATATGATTCTCGATAGACTCATGAGGAACATGCATATGCCAACTAATCTGAAAGACTCATCTGTGTGAACATACTGGACATACTATATGAGCCAACAAGGCTGTCATGATCATCTGTGTGGCAATATATGAAACACCAGGATTGAATATTATCTGACTGTATATAACTGTCTACAAGCCTCTACTGGGAAAACATAACATAACGTGGCCGAGACAAGGCCCCGCCATACCCATGCATATATAATCATGCTGACCCCTGGAATCTCCAAAGTAAATGGAGTGCGACAATCTTAACCACTGAGCTGACATCCTACTAGATGGATCACCAACTTGTATCTGCAGACCTGCGGGCATGAAACACAGCCCCCCCCCCCCCCCGGCAATAGGGGAGTCAGTACGAATAATGTACCGAGTATGTAAGGCATAAGAACATCAAGTACATAAGAAATATCAGAGACATCTGAAACATGAAAGCTAATCTGAATATCTGAATGTATCTTTTTTTTTTGTGTGTTTAATATCTGAATGTATCTGTGACTAACATCTGTAAATATCTGCATAACTCTATATAACTGAAAGTGCCTCTGAGGGCATATGATATGCATAGGTCATAATATAACTGTCAGTGTTGTGGAACGTACAGCCCGATCCATATCCCATATGTTAGTGTCGAGGAACGTACGGCCCGATCCATATATCATATAATAGTGCCGAGGAACGTACGTTCCGATCCATATATCATCATCATCACTGTGTACCAGCTGATCAGGTGGTAATGCGTATATAACGCCTATCCCTTTTCTCATAACCCATATACATATAATATACACATATATAACGCCTTCTGGTCATGGGTCAATGTGCATATGTATAAATAAATGCAATGCATAAATAAGATGAATAACTAGAACTCTTGGAGTGACATAAAGTCGTGCTACCTCCGATAAATATCTTTGAGCTAACATCATCAACATACGTAATCTCAAGACCCGTGAACAGAAGGAATAATCATAAAAAAGGTACAGGACATCAAAGATTAGAGTACTCCTAATGCTTCTAAGAGTAGAGTAACATGGAAGCCTGTTCACACGTTCGTTCGTTCATATCATAAGGATCATGCCAAAATGAAAGAAATGATAGCCTTAACATACCTGGATAATCTCCTTCTCAATCCACAACCAAACTTAACATAATCCTCTTGCGTCTACAATAAGTGAAATGATATCTTCGTCAACATATAAGGTCATGACTATCGTATTTCGCTAATCTTATATCCGACGAAAAAAACGGGAAGCATTTCCCCTGTTTATACTACATCCCAAAAGACACCAAAGGTCATCAACAGCCCAACAACAAAACAACAACCAACAATAGCAACAGCTATAATATAATCCAATATAAACCTCTTCGATTACTTTAAGAATCATAGCGAGCGGCAAGCTCGTTTAACGAATAACAAAGCGCAATTCGAACCCAATTCTTCTTTCATAATTCAGTCCACACCCTTCATAACATTATGTTTACCATATCCTTTTTCGACCCAAAACATCATAAAGATAATCTCTAAACAGTCCATATATTTTAACTCTTCAACCTTCACTTCTGTGTCCTAGTTTTACATGTTTTCCTTTTTCACTTCCTTCAATTAAAACATGAATAATCTTAACAACAATAGACACAATATAGTCAGTTTATATTCCATAATTTCCAGAAATTAGAAACCATATTTGCGTTTTCAAAACAGTCTAACAAACAACTACAACAAAACTACGATTTTCAAAAAAAATCCGGCAACACTTTTCCTATATCTTTTGCTTCCCCTCCAATTTAAATCAACACCAAAACAACAAGAACAACATCAACAATATAATATCCAAGTTATTCCATCAATTTCCAGCCATAAATTACCATAAGAACACAACCCCAAAACAGTCAACAAGAAGACAACAACACCTCATGCTATTTCAAGCACTAGCTTGTAGTTTTCATTCAAACAACTCAACCAACACTTGAATAAACTTAAGCACAAGCAAAGAGATAATATACTTACCTTATACAACTACTACTACTCTAAATCCAAGCATCCCTTAGTTCACAACAACCCTTAATGTCACCACAACACCATAGAAGCTTTATCCCTCACCTAAGCTAATCTTTAATGTAAATCTTGGATGAAAACACTTGGACTTGCTCTTGGATTTTCATGAACTTGGTAGAGAAGGTTTTGGGAGAGTTTAGAGATATTTTAGGGGTGAGAGAGGGGTAAAAATGATTGAAATAAAAAAATAGATTTTCGTTTTTAATTTTCTAATTTTTACTGTTCACCTGGTTACTGTTCACTCGGTTACTATTCATCCGCATTACTATTCATCCAGTGGAATTACTTGAGGGACTCAATTTTTCCATCGTTTTTACGGGTGGTCTCATTCCCGAGCTTACATTAACCAACTTACGATATGAACGACGCAAAAAATTTTCGAGGTGTAACAACTATAGTTGACATCATCCGCTTTACGCTAATAAACGAGGAGATCGCTGAAGCCGACCACCCTTTGTGTCTTTGTCAGTGAAGTAAATCAAGGTGTAATTTGAGCGTATCAGTAGGTCGTGGTTTTTTATCCTTTGAGCAAGGAGTTTTCCACGGTAATATCTTGCTTTCTGTACTTACTGCGTTGCTTAAGAGAATTGGTACTCAACCAGATCCCTCACATATTGTGTTTGGTGGATGCACAGTCTGCACCACTATTAAAATATGATCTAGTTATTACCTAATCATTTTCTTTGATGAATTTTTTAACTTTAATACGGACAAAGCAACTTTAGCCACAAAATTACTCCTAGGCTAATAAGGTCTCCTTATTTGAACGTCATAGTAAGTAGTCTTTAGTTAATTAGATTCGAAACCAAAATTCAGAAGTAGTATTGGTTTTGAATTCTATTTATAACTATAATATCATTTTATTTATCAAAATAGCCAATAGAAATATAGTAGAATTAGACTAAAAGGGTAAAAGAGTCATTCAATATTTGAATTGGTCAACCAACATTTATATTCATGCTTTTATAATAACTAGTATCTATAAGCGTGCAGTTGCACATTATTCTCAGACAATCTTAATCATAGTAAAAAATATTAGAAAAATGTTATTTTTAATTATTTACATTTATTTTATGAGTCACTCCTCCACCATGTGGTGATTTGTGAGAGTCGATTCTAAATGTAATTTTTCCTCCACCAAATAAAAATAAATAAATAAATAAATGAATAAAAGTAAATAGTAATTTACGGCAGTTGAAAAATATTACTCCCTCCGTTTCAATTTATATGAACCTTTTCGGAATATGAGAGTTAAACTTTATAACATTGACAGTAAATTTTGATATAAAATTTCAAGTTTATAAAGATAAAATTTATATATTTAGAAACTACATAAAAAGTATTATAAGTCATGATAATTTATAATTCAAATAATTTAGAAAAATTGTAAGAAAAAAATGGTTAAAGAACTACCTTGTACATTTTCTAAGTAGTATTAGGTTCACATAAATTGAAACGGATGAAGTATAAACTTTGATCTATTTACTTGAATTAACAAACTTTTCATACCGTTCATACAAAAAAATTATAATTATTAGGCAAATTCTAAATATTACGATCCCTGTCTATAAATAAAACTACGTACAGATGTTCTAAGCAAATTAGGAAGTGTCACCAAATTAAAGCATTATGATAATTTGGCAAGAGTTAATGCTTGAACGAAAAGAATCAAACTGTGTAAGTATGTTATAGGAATAGAAAGTCAAAATAGCATTGTGGTTGAATTCGAAGACCTAAACATTTGCACCAAAAAAAAGATATAAATATTATATAAAGTTGTTAATATTACAGTTCTTTCATTACAGAATTATTTGTTTGGAGGATAATTAATTATCAACATCTACTACTCTATTAGTCACAAAGCTAATATATTTAAGGATTTCAAATAATCTATACAGATATATTATTAGAATTAAAGAATTTCATATGTTGATACTGAGATGTGTAACTCAATTAACAAATACTCATGAAATAACGCATACACTACGAGTGGGCAACTTAAATGACCTACATTTGGGGCTTTTGAACAAAAATAACCGCCCCCAAAAAAAAAAACAATAGTATCGTTTGCGCACTAAATTAGTGTGCAATAGGACTTAACTGTCACGACCACCGTTGAGTCCTAGGCGGACAAACATAGGGCTAAGGGGTGTCATCCGACACGGCTTCGTCAGAAAATTTTATTAAATATACATGTATTCAAGATAATAACCAAAAAAAGAATTACATATATAGATAAAATAAATCGACACCGATTCATAACAAACGTTCTTTAGTTTAGTTGGTATGTGTTTAAAATCTCGCATTTGTGGTTCCAGGTACGATCCTGGTTTACAGCTTGCGTTTTAATTTTTTAGTCTCTCTCTTGCTATGGGTTCCAACTTCAATGAACCACTGATCTTTTGCCAAAATAAGGAGCAGCTGAAACATTTTATAACATTGATAATACTTATTTGAATCATTCTAGAATTGAGCATATTCAGGAAAATTAAGTCCTAACTTTAACAAAATTATTCATTCTTGTCTATCATTGCAACTTCTCTTAGTAGTTTTTTTCTTCTTCTTTTTAATTGGAACTTTTTAAAGATATCTGACATTTTGTTTTCTTTGTGGGCTCAATTTTATGATGTTTAAAGTTTATCTAAAATGATATTTTAATTTATAGTTTAACTTAAATTTCATTGAGATATATTATTATAAAGCTTCGAAAACGAAGTTACAATACAAAATTTATCTAACGTGGAAGACAGGGTCAATGAGCTGAATTAGCATCGACTAAGTGAGTTGTTTGGCACCTTATATTGAAAAAGAAGTATTTAGTATTAATTCTAATGAGGCTATTAATAATATTTTTCAAAAGAAGAAAACGAGGAGGAGCGTTGTAGTAATGAATTGTGTTTTTTAAATATGATGTTGATAGGGAGTTGTTCACTTCTTTAAATGTCGACACCGCTTATGAAATATCCTGCTTACGCCACTACTATTGCGCACTAATTCTGTGCGCAATAGGGGTTAGTTTTATTTTCCCCACACTTTGTATAATTTTAAAGTTTTTAAATTCACGTTTTTTCCATACTTTGACCAAAGATTAGTCATGTTTCAAAACTCCAGAATATCAATATTTTATATAGAACCTGATATCTTTTTCTGCGATCAATAATGTAGGCTCAATACAGCAAGTATTAGGCCTAAACATTTGAATCATCATTCTAGGGGTCGTAAAGTGACTCGAAGTAAATTTTGTTTGGAAACTTGTTATCCTTAGGTTTAAGTGTTTTATTTATAAGGTTTTGATTTAAGCGTTTTTATTTAGTCAAGGCATTGCTTTATTTCGAATATGTCGTGATTTTTTTCATAATTAATTTAGGACGTCGCACGAGTTATTAATAAACGATAATAAAAAC
Source organism: Lycium barbarum (assembly GCF_019175385.1). Taxonomy (NCBI): domain Eukaryota; kingdom Viridiplantae; phylum Streptophyta; class Magnoliopsida; order Solanales; family Solanaceae; genus Lycium; species Lycium barbarum. The sequence continues at coordinate 67,671,240 of NC_083340.1, forward strand.
TAACATAACTAATTATCATTAAGAAAATAATACCAAAAAAATATAATATTGACATAAAATGTACCGCGCACTGCCCACTGCCCAGCCCCTTTTAAATTTTTTTTATTTGTTAATTATTTTTTAATTATATGATTAATTAATTGTTAATTATTCTAATTGAAAAGAGGTAAAGTTCGTGGACTCAGTTGAGTAGGCACCAGGTGGCATTCATGACCCTCCGGTTCAGGTCGTGACACAAGGAAGGGAAGGGAAGATGATCATGACATAGAGCATCCTATTATTAAGAGAAAGAGGGGGAATGGAGATGATGGTGAGGGTGGTGGCGGTGGTGGGGATCGCCTTAGGCCTAAAATTACTCTAAAGACTCCCACATGTGGGGCCCATTAGAGATTGTGTATATGTAAATAAAATTGTACATTTTATGTTAATATTATAGTTTTTTGATATTATTTTCTTAATGATAATTAGTTATCTTAGTCTTTATTATCGTTTATTAATAACTCGTGCGACATCCTAAATTAGTTATGAAAAAAGTCTCGACATATTCGAAATAAAGTAATGTCTTGACTAAATAATAAAACGCTTAAATCAAAACCTTATAAAATAAAGCACTTAAACTTAACGATAACAAGTTTCCAATGAAAACTTACTTCAGAACACTTTACAACCCCTAAAACGACGATCCTGATGTATTGAACCTATATTATTGTTCGCAGAAAAAGATATCAGGTTCTATTTAGAATATTGATATTCCGGAGTTTTGAGACACGACTAATCTTCGGTCAAAATATGAAAAAACGTGAATATCAAAACTTTGAAATTATACAAAATGTGAAAAAAAATAAAACCAACCCTTATTACACACTAATTTAGTGAGCAAAAGTTTTTTTTTTTTGGGCGGTTATTTTTGTTCAAAAGCCCCAAATGGGGGTCATTTAAGTTGCCCACTCCATACACTTACAAATGTCTCAGGGTCATACATTAAACATGGCGTACCACTTTGACTTTTTATTTACAAAACTAGACGGCGTATGGCCGTGCTGCGCACGGGCCCTACACTTTGGATTATAGTGTATCTATGTGTATGTAGTTGTGTTTGGGTAGTGATAATATATATATTTTATATTGCTAATAAACATACATAAGTTTGCACTGTTTTTATCTCTCTCTCTCTCTCTCTCTCTCTCTCTCTCTCTCTCTCTCTCTCTATATATATATATATATATATATATATATATATATACATACATACTATGTTCAAAACACGATTAATATAACATTGTAGTTTGTGCTCCGTATCTAAAACTTTATTATATTAGTGTTTGCGACGAATACAAAGTTGGCAAAAATTTATTAATATTTTTTAAAAGAGAATTGTTTAAACGAAAACTATTTTCCTCTCTTTGAGATAAAATAATAGCAATATTTAAGCATCAGTTGATACTTTGAATTTTAATTCGAATAATTTAAAGGTGTAAAATATTCTATTGTTAATGTATGCAGATTGGACCTAAACAATACTTATTATGTTTTATCAAATTTTGATTTGGATAATTCTAATTCAAATTATTAAATTAATTTTACATGTTTAAAATGAAACAAAGTATAAATTTGATTTTCTATTTAAACGAAGAACTACTATTTTTTAATGTTTGCTAAATATTCTTGGTTTAGCTCATTTTACTTGTCATGTTGTCTTTTGCATGGTTTTTTAAGGAAACGTCAATTAGAATTATAATTTGACTAATTTACCTTATTAATTATTTGATCTCCATTTAATATTATTTTTTCTTTTATGACATTAATCACGTTTCACATTTATTAAAGTAAGAATAAAAATGAAAAAGTAATTAAATTCTATCTTATTTAAATATATATATATATATATATATATATATATATATATATATATATATATATATATATATATATATATATATATATATATATATATATATATATAAAATATAAATATATATATAAATTAATTAAATATAAATTTTTAAATTTGGATAAATTTTGATTTGGATAATTCTAATTCAAATTATTAAATTAATTTTACATGTTTAAAATGATTTTCTATTTAAACGAAGAACTACTATTTTTTAATTTTTGGTAAATATTCTTTTATGGGGTTGCATCAAGGATCAGCTCTTAGTCCGTTTTTATTTGCCTTAGTGATGGATGGATTGACACGGCAAATTCAAGGTGAGGTGCCATGGTGTATGCTTTTCGCGGACGACATAGTCCTGATCGACGAGACTCGTAGCGGAGTTAACGCTAAGCTGGACGGTTGGAGACATACTCTGGAGTCTAAAGGATTTAAGCTGAGTATGTCACGACCCGGCTAGGGGGCCGCGACGAGCACCCGGTGCTACCCCACCCGGGCACCCCCTTATCGTACATAACATAACATCTAGGTGAACCATAAGTCAATTCGTGCTCTTCTTATCGTTAATCATATTGATCCCATTAGACGACCATCATCATTTAACATATCATAGTCATCTATGCCACATCATAAGTACGAGGCCGACGAGGCCAACAAAAGATATACAAAACATGGGCCGACATGGCCGAACATCTCTACCCACATACACATGACTACGAGCCTCTAAGAGTATGACATATCACATTAGCGGGACAGGACCCCGCTATGCCCATAATTATATACACAAAAGAATGAGTACCCAAAAGATATGGCTCCGAAGGAAATGGAGCTCTCTATGTAATCTCCGAATAGGCAGCTATGGATCAAGTCTGTCTCCCTGTGCACCTGCGGGGATGACGCAGCGTCCACAAACAAAAGGACGTCAGTACGAAGAATGTAGTGAGTATGTAAAGCATGAGCAACATCGATAAATAAACATCATGGACAACATATGAAATAGCATAGGAGGGGAGGCAATAATATCATCGTCATAGCGCTTACCTGCCTTTCGTAGGACTTTCCATTTTTCATACGTATTTGTACACCTACGTCATCATCCGTATTCCATAATAGTACTCGTACCATACTTGTGCTCATATTCGTATACATGTCCTTATTCGCATTCGTATACATAGTCTTTTCACATTCATATTCATATTATATACATAGCCATACACTTATATACATACATAGCGTGTCCGACCATAAGGTTCGGTGTTTCATCCGTACTTAGCCAACCAAGGCTCAATGTTATTTCTACCTGGCCCTACCAAGGCTTCAGGGTTATCCGTACCATCTGCAGACGTGCGCGCGCATTTCGTAATCGTATACATATTTCATACATATTCATATACATATATTCTACCCGGCGTTATAAGCTCGGGGTTCATTATAGCCCTTCATAGGCACATATAAGTATAATAGCCCGTAGGCACCTTTAGCATCATTATTGATATCATTATCATTACTATCATCATCATTATCGTTACTTCTATATCATAGACTTACTCGTCATATGAGGTGCGTAGTACAATCGTCGTACATATCAAGTATCGTGAGCTTATGAGCTCGGATTATCAATCGTTTGGAGACAACATACTCATATAGAGGAATTAGGAATTTGGCCAAGAACCATGCCTTATGAAAGAAGGGTTAGCCTTACATACCTTTTCGTCGGACTATTCTACACTTGCACGTTTCCTTCCAATGCTAGCGTCTATACCTTCATTAATATCATAACAATGGCCATTAGTCATTCACATTACCAAGATTTCTCAATTTGCTTCTAATTCTCCCATATTTGTGGTCATGACCTCCAACTTCGTCCATTCGTCTAAAGTGTCTAGTTCATGATATTAGTACCATTTATAATACATTCATATCGTAACACAACAACATTCATAATTCAATTCAAACTATTCCTCAAAAGTCACTATTCACCATTCATGACCAAGTTGACCACATTTTCTACAATCCATGTATTTTAATTCTCCAATACCTTAAACATTTTGTAAAAATCATGAATCTTACCTTAGAAGTTGTAGGAACAAGCTTTGGTTGATAATACTCCTCTTTGAGCAAAACCCTAGTTTTTCTCCATTTGGATTTCTTGACTTGCATGATCCTTGATAATTCCCTTATCCTTGATTCACTTGTCTTAATGTTATTGATGGCTTATAATCCTTGAAAACTCATATAATAAATGTAGAGAGAAGTTTTAGAGAGAAGTGGTGTAATGTTGTAATGAAATAAAACAAGTGTTGGTCCCTTTATTTAATGACTTGTGAAATCTGTACTGGGGGAACAGTGGTCGTCCATGGAGGTTTACAGTCCGTATTTCAGTTTACAGACCATCCCTCGTGGTCGTTTTTAAGCTTAAGCAGAACCAGAAACTCAAGGCTGCATGCATGGTGATTTACGACCATGGTTTACGGGCCGTAAATCACTTTACGGTCCGTCCACCAGGTCGTATTTAACCATTTCCTCGGCTGGCAGAAAGTTGAAGCTTTTGCATGGCAGTTTACGACTGCCAGTTTATGGACCGTATAGCAATTTACGGTCCGTATTTTGCAATACGACCACTGGGCAGTTGCAATTCTGCAACTTCCCATATTTCTTAGACTTCTCATTTTAATCACCCCCGTCCATGCACATGCATTGCTCACCTGGCATCTCATCTTAACTTAGCCAACTTCCTCGTCTCACATCGGATAATTTCGAGATCTCGCCTAAGGTCATCAAACGTCGTTTCTCGCTCATAGACATCATGCACTCATATTCATCACTAGTTCATCCACTTGCGTACCGACGGAAAATTTTCCGAGGTGTAACATTCTCCCCCCCTTAAGAATATTCGTCCTCGAATGTCAAAGTGTTCGGGGATTCTATAAAAATTTCGCCAGAGTTTCCCCTACATTATGGCACTGCCATCCTGCCACAACAGCCCATAATATCGATGCCACACAGGGCCACTACGTAATAACATAAAAATTGGCCACACACAACCCAAAAGCATAAAAGGAAAACATGCATACCTTATGATATCGACGTCTCATTTTGTACTTCTTCCAAGGGATGAAATAGATGTGGGCATTTGGATCGCATAATCTCTTCTGCTTCCCACGTCATTTCCTCTCGATTGTTGTTCCTCCATAAAACCTTAACTGAGGCCACTTCTTTGTTTCTAAGTCTCCGTACTTGCCTATCTAGTATGGCAATGGGTATCTCTTCATAAGTCAATTTCCCTGTCACTTGCACATCATTCACTGGGACAATCCTAGTAGGATCTCCAACACATTTCCGAAGCATCGAAACATGAAATACTGGATGAACTGACTCCAAGTCTGGAGGTAGATTTAACTCGTAGGCCACTTTGCCTATCTTGCGTACAATTTCGTATGGCCCAATATACCGGTGTTACATCCCGTATTTTTGGACTAGAAAATTTAATCGTCCAACATGAGTAAATTTATCCGAGTTCGGAGAATTTAGTTATATTCAAGCATGAGGATCAAGAATTCGGTATATACGAGGAATGAAGTTCCGAAATGATTTAAGACAAAAAAATGTGACGATGACGATTGCAAATAATATTTTATGTGTGGCAAATGAGGTTATGGACTAATGCTATATCACATGGGTATAATAAGGAAATATATAAGCACATTTAAGTGGATTGAGACCAAGAAATTAATTAAGCGGGTAAATGTCAAGTGTTGGATTGCAAGGGGGAACAAGTACTTAACTAATTGAACAAAAGGATAATTATTATCTTGAATTTCCACGTGTGGCTATGGCAAGGCAGCAAGTATAGTTAATGCTTTTATAGCATGTATAGGTGGAAATCATTTAAATAAGGTTGTGATATAGTAGTACATAGAAGAGGTGGATGGGCCCCACGGTTAGGAAAAGATGAAAAGGTCTTGGATTCTCATTGTCTAGATATCTTTAAACATTTTGCACAAAATAAGAGATATTCCCACTTAGCTAGAGTTGTGCTTACAATGATACAACATGGCAGCAACTATTTTCCATTCCAAGAAAACATGGTAGCAACGTTTTTGGGACCAACTTTGGGAGAAATTAGCCAACTTATATGTTATACCCCGTATTTTTATACGTCGAGCTGTTCGCAAAAGAATCAACGTGAGTTAAAGACGGAACCTTTCCCGAACACGGAATAGAAATTTTAATCTTCAATTAGAATATAAATTGTTTATAAATTGTATTTAGTGTAAAAATATTATTATTGGAGATTAGGAATTAATTAATCGTGATTAGATTATTAGACAATATTTAGTGATTAATTAAAAATTAATTAGCTTAATTAGGTTTGGTGGGCCCCACCCGAATTAATTAAAAAAATGAATGAAATGAAATCATCAAATACATGCCACAGAGAAGGGCATGTGTAGGTCATAGGGGGGCACACATATAAGTCACTAAAATGACTCATAGGCATCGCATTCAACATTGCAAGACATTCGGTCATGGTGATTCACTAAAACAAAAAAAAAAATGAATGAGAAATGAGCAAAGTGTGAGAAGCATTCGGCCATGGTGATTCAGCCGAGAAGTAGCATGAAAAAGAGAGAGATTAGAGTGTTAATTTGCTGGAAACATTCAAGTGATTAGTAAGGCTAAGAAGCCAAGTTTATTAAGGTATGATGTAATCCCTTTTTTTTTATACGTTGTGGAGGCAATTTAGGCTTGTATAGATTGGTAGATATGTAATGAATATAAGGAGTTGTAGATGTTGGTGTTGAATTGTAAATTGATCCGTGTAGGGGGCTGCTTTAATTAGGCACGGAAGATTAATTTTAAGTTGCGTGATAGTTGTTGTTATCACGGATTATATGGTGAAAGGATTAGAAAGTTAAAATTGAAGTTATGTTGATATGAACATATTGTTATCCTTATCGAATTGAAAGAATTGAAGATATGGTTATGTCAATATGTTGTTGTTGGTATTTCTGTGTTACAGGAGGGTAACTGTAAATTTGGGATAGGCGAAATTATAGGGGAAGTGCTGCCGGATTTTTCGCTAAATCTATAGATAATAGAAAACCTTAAACGAGAATATACTAACTGAAATATAGGTCCTATAAAAAAAAACGGGCTATAGATTTGTGAACCAGAAAATGTAGTTGCTAACGATAACGTTACCTTTATATATAGATAGGCGAAAAGAGCGATGAAGCGAAAAGGATTCACGATTAGTCGCTGACAGGTATGTAAAGCTGCCCCTTCTTTCTTTTGGCATGTCCTAGACGTAAGTGATGAATGACATGAGCTTTGGGGTAATTCCATTCATAAGTTCCGAATATGATTCATGATTCTTATTCACTTCTTGATGTTAGAGCTTTTAAAGTAGTTAAGCCACTGCCCTCGAGCTTTCTATATGTTGTATAGTATAATCGTATGTATAAGTCTCTATTCCTAAAGGCTCTATAATGACTAATGTCCTTAACTTTCATAAGCTGTCTCGTATTGATTTGATACCTGTCTATGATCCCTAAGATGTTATTTAATATAGTTCATAATGATATTCAAAGAGCCACTAGGATGGCTAATGTTCTTGATTTCTAGAAACTATTTTATTATGTCTTGATACGTGTATATAATCCTTGAGGTTCTATTTTTATATAATCCACAGCGACATTCGAAAGGTATTTGATATGACTATTGTCTTGGTTTTCAAATGATGATTCGTTTTGATTATTCTATTGAGTCTCAGATATGATTTAATTTGCATATGGTTTCTCACTACTCTGCTCGTGCATGCCTCAATACATCCTTCACTGAGTCCCGGGCCAGGACATGTTTTCGTGCACAGATCCACTGCATTATTCACCGAGTCCCTCACTAGAGGGCCGGGACACGTTATACATATGCATATGAACAGGATGATTCTCTAATGGTGACATTAAGTTTCATAACGAGTTAAGTCTGATATTGACACCATGATTTATGATTCAAAGGTAAGCCTTGTGGTTTTCTGGTTATTGTACTGGTTTTCTGTACTCCTCACTTCAGTATGGTCCTGTTTATTGTATTTATGCTTTACATGCTCAGTACATATTCCGTACTGACCCCCTTTCTTCGGGTGGCTGCGTTCATGCCCGCAGGTACAGATGCTCACGTTGGTAACCCGCCAGCTTAGGAGTCCTGTTCAGCTATCTTGGAGAGCTCCCTTGTTCCGGAGCCTAGATTTTGGTACAGAATCTCTTGTAGTGTATATGTATTTTATCCAGGGGTACGGCGGGGCCCTGTTCCGTCATATGATACTGTTGTTACTCTTAGAGGTCTGTAGACATATGTGTGGGTTGTGTATCGATGTTGTTCAGTGTTGTCTATATGGCTTATGTTTTGGGACGTTCCCATTCGTAGTGGCAGCCTTGTCGGCTTGCGTAGATATATATATATATATATATATATATATATATATATATATATATATATATATATCTGTGTGTGTGTGTGTGTGTGTGTGTGTGTTTTGAGAAGTAATGTGTTATGATAGCCTTGTCGGCTCGTGTATGGCGGGGATGTTCCCTTATATATTATGAAAGCCTTGTCGGCTTATGTACTATAATGTCTGTTAAAAGCTGTAACTCCCCAGGAGACAGGTTGTTGTGATACGTCTAAATAATGCGGCAGTTTTGAGACGACGTCTTGCCTTGGTATTGATAAGTTTGTATTATGCTAGTAGTGGATGATTATAGTTAACAGGTACATACGAGTGTCCAACTCGGGCACTAGTCACGGCCTACGGGGTTAGGTCGTGACAACCGGGGACTGAGCTTCCTCTTTTTTCCAAATCTCATTACTCCCTTCATCGGCGACACTTTCAAGAATACCCAATCTTTCACTTCGAACTCTAAGTCTCTTCGACGATTATCCGCATAGGACTTCTGACGACTTTGAGCCGCTAGCAACCGATCTTGTATAAGCTTAACTTTCTCTATTGCTTGCTGGACCAAGTCTGGCCCTATCAACTTAGCTTCTCCGATTTCAAACCACCCAATTGGGGATCTACACTTTCGCCCATATAGAGCTTCATACGGTGCCATTTGAATGTTGGAATGGTAACTATTATTGTAAGCAAATTCAATGAGTGACAAATGATCATCCCAATTTCCCCCAAAATCTAACATACATGCTCGTAACATATCCTCGAGAGTCTGAATAATGCGTTCAGCTTGCCCATCGGTCTGTGGGTGAAATGTCGTGCTTAGGCGTACTTGGGTCCCTAGACCCTCTCGGAACGATCTCCAAAACTTGGCTGTAAACTGGGTCCCTCTATCCGAGATAATAGATACTGAAACGCCATGGAGTTTCACTATCTTTTTAAGATAAAGCTTCGCATAATCTTCTGCCACATAGGTCATCCTAACCGGTAAGAAATGCGCTGACTTTGTGAGTCTATCCACGATCACCCATATAGAATCATATTTACGTCGAGAACGGGGTAACCCTGTGATGAAATCCATATTAATCACTTCCCACTTCCAAGTTGGGATTTCTATAGCTTGCAATAAGCCACCCGGCTTTTGGTGCTCGATCTTCACTTGTTGGCAATTAGGACATTGAGCTACAAATTCCGCCACGTCTTTCTTCATCCCATTCCACCAATATATAGACTTAAGATCATGATACATTTTCGTCGCTCCGAGGTGAACGGAGTAACGGGAACAATGAGCTTCCCTCAATATTTGGTGACGTAGACCTACCACATCGGGAACACATAACCTGCCTCGACATCGGAGAACTCCGTCTTCCGAAATATCAAATGATGACTCCTCCTTCTGAGTGAGTGTATCTCTGTACTGCATTAGCATGGGATCCTCATATTGTCGCTCTTTTACTTCCGCTACTAGCGATGAAACTACTGAATTCTGAATAGTAGCTCCGCTGCTACCTGAGTCCACTACTCGGACTCCTAGGCTCGCTAACTATTGAAGCTCACGGGCCATCTCTTTCTTTTCTGGTCGTACATCACTTAGACTTCCCATGGATCTGCGGCTAAGAGCGTCAGCCACAACGTTAGCCTTTTCGGGGTGATACAAGATATCAACATCGTAATCCTTTAGCAACTCCAACCATCGTCGTTGTCGCAAATTCAACTCTTTCTGCTTGAAGATATACTGAAGGCTCTTATGATCTGTATAAACATCCACATGGACACCATATAAATAATGTCGCCATATCTTTAATGCATGGACCACTGCGGCTAATTCTAAATCGTGGGTTGGATAATTCTGTTCATGTTTCCGTAATTGTCTAGAAGCATACGCAATCACCTGGTTTCATTGGCGACACATCAATACTTGCAAGTGGCATACTCGTTCTTGTGTGATTCGTGTACATACGTTTCTATACATATACAGGTATCGACATCCGTATTCGTATTCGTAATCGTACTCATTTACCCGTCGTATCAATAGTCATATTCATATGCATGTCATGTACATATTCTTATTCGTAATCATATCATACACATATCCTTTACATACCCCTTGAGTTATTTACTCGTCAATGTCACATGGTTCAAGGTCTTCGTAAATGATTCCCCTTACAGTGTCAGATGCTTGCTCGATTCAAGTTCGTTTATTTACTCGTTGTTAGACTCATTTTTACATAACTCTCATTCTTTATTTTAGAGTCTATATTTGTCACACCTTGGAGTCCATCATTTCAATCTCTACACTTATATTCTCTTCACTCGCTTCCCCCTGGGTTTTACCTGTAACGTCGCCTTTGCTGTTCAGGACCCAAGCCTCATGCGCAACTAATATTCCTTATGCCTCATACTCTTTTACTCTTGTTTTGCACTCCACGTTGGTTTCAAAACCAATCGTAATCATATGGCGTTTGTCCTTGGCGATAGCTTTATTCTATCATTTTACTGCCGTACGGTAAGCATTCATAACTCATGATCATCTTTTCTTTTCAATTGTTACTTCATATACTCTACTCGTTCTAACTTGGTATAAGATATTCGGAGGAGATGCACCTTCCTTTAGCCATAACACAATTTCTTCTTAAGCATACGTATTTCATTTCCTTTTCTCTCTATTGTCATTCTTATTCCTCTACATACCTTCCTCCTCTTGATTATACCAATCACCCACTACTGCGACTTTGCCATATCACCTTTCTCTAATTTCCTTTTCAAGTTAACTCCCCCCTTTTTTTTCATTGCTACTATCATTTCTTGTCAGTGAAGAACCTATATGCTGGGCTTTCCTTTAGCAAGGTCTTATAAGCTTTCTCATCTACTTCTCTAGGGCTCACTTGTTGGTTTCATACTTGCATTCACTCCTTATTCATATAGAACATGTCACATCTTTAGTCGTTTCCTTGCTATACTTTACTTACTCCGTATCCCAGTTCTCTCCATGTCTTCATTATATCCTGATAATAATCAACTCTACAAGTGACACTTCTTGGTCTCATTCGCAAGCCGGTTCGCAGAATAATATAAACCTTACGAAGTAAGTATACTCAACCAGTTACTCCTTCTAATCGGCCGTCTTACACTTTACCATGTAAGTCATTTCATCACTGTATTCACATTCACTATAACCCTTCATATTCGTATCTCTGTCTTCGGGCGCTGTTACTTTATTTTGCTAATAAACTTATCGTAATTTACTCGTGCTTATACATCCAATCGCTACTCCAGTATCGCACTTTATTAGAGTTACACTTTCTCCTCCATGTCATGTTTTAGTGCTTCCAACCCCCCTTTGTTTTACTCTAGCATTTCTCTTTACCGTATCAATATCGCTCTCATCACTGCCATTACTATCAATTCAATACTATCTAACTCGACTCCTGTAGTCATTAACGATACTCCTAACTTAGTCGCATTCTGCCATTACTCTTTTGCACATCATATTTTCCCGTTAAGGCATATTGCAAGCTTATATCTTATCTCCTTTAGATTCTGGGAAACTTTCGATAGAGTTTCCTCTGTATTTCTTACTATCTCAAAACCAGCACGCAGCAAATACCAACAATGCCTCACAGGGCCAATATATATATATATACAAATATACGACATATCTCAGTCACACAGGGCTCCCACTTTCAAGTAAAAGCACAAGGACGTCAAAACTTACCTCATATATTGCACTTCGAGGTGTACCTGATCCTGTAGCGATCTGCCTGTTACCTCTCCCTATTTCTCTTTCACCCTTCAGCTTTACATTTCAATCATATCTCAACATTCTTACTTTATTCGACGCATATCTCTGTTCTGATTCATCCAATTTGCTTAGTTCTCAACTTATAGCTGAACTTATCATCAAAAGACACATTTAATCAATTCCTCTATCATATGAGCACCGACTTACTTTCACAGCAATAAATTCATCATCATAGTATTACATATTACGGTAACGTAGCCTCAACAAAGGGGCTTACCCCTGTAGCTTTCATTGTCATCAATCACTTTCTTCTATCATTACCAACCTTCCGCTGCAATGAGGGGTTAGTATAGGGAATCTCATCTCCTATGGCTTAGCTCTATCGCACGATCTTAGAGATGAAAGAAGGTCATTCATTCCTAAAATGTCCGCAGCTTCCTGTTTATAAGTGTGGCGCGCAACACACCCATAACCAAGACTCTACTAGACACGGCTCGTAGACACATCCTAGGACTGAACTGCTCTGATACCACTTTTGTCACGACCCGGCTAGGGGGCCGCGACGAGCACCCGGTGCTACCCCACCCGGGCACCCCCTTATCGTACATAACATAACATCTAGGTGAACCATAAGTCAATTCGTGCTCTTCTTATCGTTAATCATATTGATCCCATTAGACGACCATCATCATTTAACATATCATAGGCATCTATGCCACATCATAAATACGAGGCCGACGAGGCCAACAAAAGATATACAAAACATGGGCTGACATGGCCGAACATCTCTACCCACATACACATGACTACGAGCCTCTAAGAGTATGACATATCACATTAGCGGGACAGGACCTCGCTATGCCCATAATTATATACACAAAAGAATGAGTACCCAAAAGATATGGCTCCGAAGGAAATGGAGCTCTTAATGTAATCTCCGAATAGGCAGCTATGGATCAAGTCTGTCTCCCTGTGCACCTGCGGGCATGACGCAACGTCCACAAACAAAAGGACGTCAGTACGAAAAATGTACTGAGTATGTAAAGCATGAGCAACATCGATAAATAAGCATCATGGACAACATATGAAATAGCATAGGAGGGGAGGCAATAATATCATCGTCATAGCGCTTACCTGCCTTTCGTAGGACTTTCCATTTTTCATACGTATTTGTACACCTACGTCATCATCCGTATTCCATAATAGTACTCGTACCATACTTGTGCTCATATTCGTATACATGTCCTTATTCGCATTCGTATACATAGTCTTTTCATATTCATATTCATATTATATACATAGCCATACACTTATATACATACATAGCGTGTCCGACCATAAGGTTCGGTGTTTCATACGTACTTAGCCAACCAAGGCTCAATGTTATTTCTACCTGGCCCTACCAAGGCTTCAGGGTTATCCGTACCATCTGCAGACGTGCGCGCGCATTTCGTAATCGTATACATACTTCATATATATTCATATACATATATTCTACCCGGCGTTATAAGCTCGGGGTTCATTATAGCCCTTCATAGGCACATATAAGTATAATAGCCCGTAGGCACCTTTAGCATCATTATTGATATCATCATCATTACTATCATCATCATTATCGTTACTTCTATATCATAGACTTACTCGTCATATGAGGTGCGTAGTACAATCGTCGTACATATCAAGTATCGTGAGCTTATGAGCTCGGATTATCAATCGTTTGGAGACAACATACTCATATAGAGGAATTAGGAATTTGACCAAGAACCATGCCTTATGAAAGAAGGGTTAGCCTTACATACCTTTTCGTCGGACTATTCTACACTTGCACGTTTCCTTCCAATGCTAGCGTCTATACCTTCATTAATATCATAACAATGGCCATTAGTCATTCACATTACCAAGATTTCTCAATTTGCTTCTAATTCTCCCATATTTGTGGTCATGACCTCCAACTTCGTCCATTCGTCTAAAGTGTCTAGTTCATGATCTTAGTACCATTTATAAGACATTCATATCGTAACACAACAACATTCATAATTCAATTCAAACTATTCCTCAAAAGTCACTATTCACCATTCATGACCTAGTTGACCACATTTTCTACAATCCATGTATTTTAATTCTCCAATACCTTAAACATCTTGTAAAAATCATGAATCTTACCTTAGAAGTTGTAGGAACAAGCTTTGGTTGATAATACTCCTCTTTGAGCAAAACCCTAGTTTTTCTCCATTTGGATTTCTTGACTTGGATGATCCTTGATGATTCCCTTATCCTTGATTCACTTGTCTTAATGTTATTGATGGCTTATAATCCTTGAAAACTTATATAATAAATATAGAGAGAAGTTTTAGAGAGAAGTGGTGTAATGTTGTAATGAAATAAAACAAGTGTTGGTCCCTTTATTTAATGACTTGTGAAATCTGTACTGGGTGAACAGTGGTCGTCCATGGAGGTTTACGGTCCGTATTTCAGTTTACGGACCGTCCCTCGTGGTCGTTTTTAAGCTTAAGCAGAACCAGAAACTCAAGGCTGCATGCATGGTGATTTACGACCATGGTTTACGGGCCGTAAATCACTTTACGGTCCGTCCACCAGGTCGTATTTAACCATTTCCTCGGCTGGCAGAAAGTTGAAGCTTTTGCATGGCAGTTTACGACTGCCAGTTTACGGATCGTATAGCAATTTACGGTCCGTATTTTGCAATACGACCACTGGGCAGTTGCAATTCTGCAACTTCCCATATTTCTTAGACTTCTCATTTTAATCACCCCCGTCCATGCACATGCATTGCTCACCTGGTATCTCATCTTAACTTAGCCAACTTCCTCGTCTCACATCGGATACTTTCGAGATCTCACCTAAGGTCATCAAACATCGTTTCTCGCTCATAGACATCATGCACTCATATTCATCACTAGTTCATCCACTGGCGTACCGACGGAAAATTTTCCGAGGTGTAACAGAGTAGGACCAAGACAGAGTACTTGGAGTGTAAGTTCAGTGAATCACCGCAAGAGGCTAGCTTGGAAGTGAGGCTTGGTACCCAGGCCATCCAGAAGAAAAGTAGTTTCAAGTACCTTGGGTCTATTGTGCAAGGCAGCGGGGAGATTGACGATGATGTCTCACATCGTATTGGGGCAGGGTGGATGAAATGGAGGCTTGCTTCCGGAGTGCTATGTGACAAGAAGGTGCCACCAAAACTTAAGGGCAAGTTCTACAAAATGGTGGTTAGACCGACTATGTTGTATGGGGTGGAGTGTTGGCCAGTTAAGATCTCTCACGTTCAAAAGATGAAAGTTGCCGAGATGAGAATGTTGAGATGGATGTGTGGCCACACCAGGAGTGACAGGATTAGGAATGAGCATATTCGGGATAAGGTGGGGGTGGCCTCGGTGAAAGACAAGATGCGAGAAGCGAGATTGAGATGGTTTGGGCATGTGAAGAGAGAGACACAGATGCCCCAGTGCGGAGGTGTGAGAGGTTGGCCATGGATGGTTTCAGACGAGGTAGGGGTAGGCCGAAGAAGTATTGGGAGAGGTAATTAGACACGACATGGCGCAATTACAGCTTACCGAGGACATGACCTTAGATAGGAGGGTTTAGAGGACCCAAATTAGGGTAGAAGGCTAGTAGATAGTCTCGTTTTCCGTTCTTATTAGTAGTCGCATTATCGCAATATAATTTCTTGTGCTCAGATTTCTGCTATTATCTGTTATTTCTTGTGCTTTGATTATCCTGTGTTATCTGTGTCGCTTGCATTATTTCATTTCGTATCGCTTTGAATCTCTTAACCTTATCTGACTTCTTTTTATGCTTTTATTGAGCCGAGGGTCTTTCGGAAACAGCCGTCTTACCTTGGTAGAAGTAAGGTCTGCGTACACTCTACCCTCCCCAGACCCCACGATGTGGAATTTCACTGGGTTGTTGTTGTTATTCTTGGTTTAGCTCATTTTACTTGTCATGTTGTCGTTTGCATGTTTTTTAAAGAAACGTCAATTAGAATTATAATTTGACTAATTTACCTTATTAATTATTTGATCTCCATTTAATATTATTTTTTCTTTTATGACATTAATCTCGTTTCACATTTATTAGAGTAAGAATAAAAATGAAAAAGTAATTAAATTCTATCTTATTTTAATATATATATATATATATATATATATATATATATATATATATATATATATATATATATATAAATTAATTAAATATAAATTTTTAAATTTGAAAAGTCCTGCAATTACGATGATAAAACAAAGGAATTGTAAACACTTGAACTTGATAAGAAAATGTGCAATTACTTCAAGCTTCAATTTATTTTGAAATTCAATATCTGATGGGATTAGACAACAATAAGAGTTCTATTAGGACTCTTTAGCCGTGGTAAATATTTTCCCTATAGAGGTTATACTACCTCTAATTTATTCTAATCATATCATTTCAAATCTTTTCAATAATTTTATATTTAACAATTCAAAAAGTTCATTACAAAGCATATTAATTTTGTCTTAAAATTGTCAAGTGGCTTGTTATTAGCTTTTTATTGGGCTTAACCACGTTGCTTGTAACTCTCCTATTTTGTATATATAGATATAGATACAGATGTAGATGTAGATATATTAAATTAAAATATTATTAATTTGAAAATATATATATCAATCATCTTTTACTATACTACGGAATGACTGCCAATTCCAATCGTGACTTTCCAAACAGACCTTGAATAATTTTGTGTCGTGGCTAAAACTTAGATTAACGATCCAAAAAATGGTTATTTTCCCATTTCTCCCAAATTAAATCCATTGTTGATGGGCCGGTTAGAGGTGAAAATGAGCCCAAACATTAGTTTCGTGTTGGCCAAAAAATTGAATAATAGGGTTTAGAGGGAGGGATAAAGTAGTCAAGTAAACAATTTAAAAACAAAATAAAAAGGAAAAAGGAATTACTGTACTTACTAGTTGAGGCATGAGAAAAGCTCTCTCTTATCTTCTTCATAGAATTCCCGCACAGTAAACATAGTGTTTGAATAAATGTGCGAGTGAGTGAAATGGGTGTGCTAAAGCCTTTTCCTCTTCAACGAATGGCTTCTCGGTTTCTTCATCTTAATTGTCACTCTCATCATTCTCTTCTTCCTTTTTCATCTTCTTCTCGCCCCTCTATTTTCCTTAATACCAGGTTAACTACACTCTGCTCTCTTTATACTTATTCACTTTGGAAAATATTTATCTCTTTCAGTTCTAGAAAACATTTTTTTTTCTCTGGTTGATTGAATGTGAAAAATTAATTAGGCGTTTGGCGGTAGAAACCA
This sequence comes from Lycium barbarum, assembly GCF_019175385.1. Taxonomy (NCBI): domain Eukaryota; kingdom Viridiplantae; phylum Streptophyta; class Magnoliopsida; order Solanales; family Solanaceae; genus Lycium; species Lycium barbarum. Next base: position 67,688,638 of record NC_083340.1, read on the forward strand.
AATATTTTTCAGTTTATTTGGAATTTTTGAAGTTGGAGTTGAAGACCGGGTTGTGTTTGGTCATAGTTTTTGCAAAGAATATTTGGTCGTTTGAATGTACTGAAAGTGAAAACAGTGTTTTAGGTGTGTTTCAAATTCCATTTTCACGGCCAAATGCTGATTTTCAAATAAAGTGAAATTCTCATGGCCAGACGGGACCAATTTTGCGAGGGAAGAATATTAAAGTTAGCTGATTTTTTGTTAAAATGAAGGGCATTCTATTAGCAAGAGTCTTTCTTCTTTTCACATTTTTGTTTTGGTTATGGATTTTCGGTTCTGTTGTGACCATTCGAGGGGAATAATTCATTTTGAGCGGGATTAATATAATGTTTTGGGTTGGCTTATTTGTTGAAATGAAGGCTAATTTGACAACTCGCTCTTTTTTTATTTTTACCATTTTTATATTTTAGTATTTTGTAAGTGGTAAAGTTGCCTCTGTGTGACTAAGGCTACATACAACAGAACCTTGTGGGAGCTTCTATTTTTTTTTTTTTTTTTTAAATTTTAAAAAAAGTTTTTATATTTTGTTATTTTGTGTTGTATTTAAAGAGGGGGAAGATGGCTTCTTTCTATCTGTTTAGCTATTTTTGTTTTTGGACTTTAGTTGCTCGTGTAATGTATTTCATCAAGTGAGTTGAATGTTGCACACCGATACATGTTCATTTGGTTTTTTATATGTTCTTTTTTCTGTATTTTGAAAAATTAATTGTTGTTCTTGCGTGGCGGGAACATATTAACTTCATTTTGGAGGAATGTTGGTCAGCTTAATGTTTCTAAAAGAGAGGCTGTTGGTCTTATTTTAAAGGAGAGGGAAATACAGCCCTTTTATTTATTTATTTATTTATTTATTGATTATTGATAAATAATGCAACCCTTTTCTTTTGTTTCTTACTATTTGAGTTCTTGAAAATTTGCTTATCGGTTTATCTGCTAAAAAACTTTTGGGTTTGTTGCAGGGTGATTAATAGGCTGAGAAGGGCGTCGGATGGAATTTTGATTAGAAACGTGGTGTCTCCAAGAGCTTTTATGTCATCAAGCATTGCTACGGAGGCTTTTCAAGAAAATACCAAGTCAAAAGCTTATGGTTCTGAGCAAATTCAGGTGAAAGAAAAGCTACTATCATTATATGATGTTTTGTTCTAATGTAAGATTGGGTAAAGCAAAGAACTCAGAGTCTTGTAGGAAAGGAACATATTTCCTTTGGAGTCTTAGATAGTGGTAGGTCCTTTTGTGAAACCTGAAAGATTAATGTCTATCACAATATCTCATTAAGGAGTAATGTCTACAAAGATGGGATTACAGCTTGATGCTGGATTTTAAGTTTGTGGACGATCCGTTTCTAATGTGAAAGCACTTTCGAATATCAAAAGTGATGCAATGACAGGCATGTGACATGTAAAACAGGATGCTTTAGACAGCATGTGGCCTTTGCTATTGTCGTTGCTCAGAACACTATGAATTTAACCTCTATAGATTATTAACCAATCTCTGCTAGATAAAAAAGAAATGTCTGAATTCTGTGTTAAGTATTTGAAGATATTCTCTCTATTAGAAAATAAATTGAAAGATGTACAGTAAAATGGTAGTGTACTTAGGATGGAGAATGTTTTCTGTGGGGACGTGTTTTACCTTGGGAGATTTTTTGTTGCATCATTTTCCAACATTTTGTTGGGTAACCAATAACAAAAAGTTGATGAAATGCGCTTCCATGAACAATTGTCAATTACTGAATATATGGAATTGAGAAATCACAATTTTCAATGTCAGTAGAATCCATACATAGTGACCAAGTAAACAAGGATGAGAGAAGTCAAGCAGGCAGGGACAGCCCAGCGGTTGAAGAGCTAGAGTAACGACCTTGGTCACAAAGGTCTGAAGCTCAATAGATGCAAAACTGGGTGAATTTTTCTTATCTACCCGTATTGATAGTCAGAGCTATCCGGTACCCATGTTGGTGGGAGGTAATAGTTACACCGTGATTTAGTCGAGGAATGCACAAGTTGATCCGAATAGAATATTAAAAAGAAGTGGATGATAGGGTACGAGTATAGTATTATGGCGATATTCCTTAGTTATTAAAAGTTGACAACAATGTCCAAGTAATTTTTTTTTTGACAAGACAAGAGTGTCTAAGTATTGGTTAAGGTCTGAAGCTATTGATTTTTTTTTTTTTAATTTTCTTGAGAGAAAGGTAATTGTATTATAAGAGCAACAATAAAAAGTGTTGAGATATTAACAGGTGAGCAAAATGCAAAAGAAGAATCCCTTTCCAATGTATGGGGATTCAGCAAAAAGCAAAAGAAGAATCCCTTTCGTATGGGGATTCTAAGAGGCTAAGTGTTGACTCTGGTTCATTCACAGATTCCTCTTTCGACCAAAAGAAAATAAAAGTATACAGTTAAATTTGATCTGTTGAATTGGGTTAGCTTTATCTTCTTTCTTTCGTTCCAATAGTCTACCATATGAATGCTGGGATTGTATTCCACCACAATGTCGTCTTTCTCCTTTTACTGCCTCCGTTCTAGTATTGTTATGGCCAATGGGCCTGAGGCAAGTGAATTGAAGTAAGAATTGAGATATTTGTAATTGAAAATAATTTCTCATTAGTGACGGAAGTCGTATTCCTCCCTTTGGTGGAAAATAATTTCCTTTGAGAAAATATTTTCCACAATACAGTGTAACTAGACATTGAATGATTTTTCAGAAGAAAAACATATTCTTCATACCAAACACACCCGATCTTATTTTGAGCTTGGAAAATTATCGTCCATATATAAGTGATCTGGTGGTTTACATGTAAATTGTGAAAAAAATGCAATTCTTTCTTTTCAATTTTTGTTAATTTCCCTTAATTTTGTGTCCTTTTTCAGTTTTCTTTTTCTTCTTTACCTTTGTCCCTTATTTGATCAAGGATATATATGTATAGTTTGCTCATTAATCTGCTCTATCAGTTTGTTCTGTAGATTTAGAGTTGTTCCTTACTTATAAGTTAGTTTGACTTGAAAATAAACATGTAGCTTAGGGTGATCAGGAAAATATCTGAATAAAAAATAATTGCTTTCACAGGTAATGCAACATACAAATGTCAAATATTTTATTTTGAGTGTAAGTATATATTCATAAGTACATGCAGTGGATACTTAGTGTTTAGTCGCTCATTGACTGAAGAGTGAATCAGCACTACTGTATTGTGCATTACCTATTAAGAAACTCTGCAAGGCACAGTCAGCTTTTAAGATATAGTTTACTTGGATAAGAATGTAAAAGAGACAGTAACTTTCAGACTTACCTTTCATTAATATCTTGCAGCTTAAAGCAAAGCAGATAAATATAGTTATTTAGGACATCTTCTATTTATTTGTTTCTCAGCAGTAATTTTCTTCATAAATTGTTTCTATTTAATAGTGAAAAGAATTAATGATGTGAATAATATGTTGATCATCTACCAGTAAATATAATTATGCAAATTGCTGCTTGATTAGGTATTGGAAGGTTTGGATCCAGTCAGAAAAAGACCAGGAATGTACATAGGAAGCACCGGACCCCGTGGTCTCCACCATTTGGTATCTCTTGCCTTTCTGATTCCTTCCTTTTGATGTATTTGGTGGTGCTAATTATGCTTCTGTTAATTCTTGACTGAACTTTATTGCCCCAGTTATTAATCATATTTCCTCCTAGGTTTATGAAATCTTGGATAATGCCGTTGATGAGGCACAAGCAGGAGTTGCAACAAAGATAGATGTGATCCTCCATGCTGATAACTCCGCTAGCATCACTGACAACGGTCGTGGGGTATGAGCTGTCTTCTTCTCTTTTACAGAAGTGGAACTAATGTCATGGGAAATTGTGCACTCTAGCTTATTTATATGTCAAGTGGTTTGTCTGTCATCTCATAAAGGATTGACTCAACCTTCTCCTGAATATTATGTTGTATTAGCACATAAGATGATGTTTGTGATTATCTCCTGTTCTCCCTTTGCACATTTCCATGGTCCGTCCCCTTTCAAGGAGAGGTCCTGAACTGCTGCATTTGATAGAAATGGTTTCAGGAAGTGTGCTAATAAGAAATTGATTTGCTTGTCTATAGTTTTCAAAGACCCTTGAAATTTCTATCCTGATCAAATCCTTATGCTTGTTGATTAAAAAAAAAACACACTTTCTGATTAAATTTAACATTTGTTGGCATTTTTCAGATCCCAACAGAGTTGCATCCAGTGACAAAGAAATCTTCTCTGGAAACAGTCTTGACGGTATGTTTGTACGGATAGCCATTCTTAGATGCATATATATGTGTGTGTGTGCGCGCGCGTGCGCGTTTATGTTTTTTCCTACTCAATGTGTGGGGCTCAATGTCAACTTTTCATCTAAATATCAGGGTTATAGAAGTGTGTTTAAAGTTATGAGGATCATTTAACCTACTGGTAATTGAGATATTTTATACTTTTGGAAATCCTTAACATTAACTGTAAAATCATAAGGAAGAAGTAGGAGTTATGAAAGCAAGTTTTTTGAACTCCCAAAGATGGTTCCCGATATTGAAAGACTGAAGGTTATAGCTGCTTCAAGATTCAACACTGAAGGTATAGTTGCTCTAAGAGTTTTGATCTAGTGCATGATGTGTGGGTTAAACGTACATTCAAGATTCAACACTGAAGGTATAGTTGCTCCAAGAGTTTTGATCTAGTGCATGATGTGTGGGTTAAACGTACATCACAGGTCCGAACCCTTTAGACAATAGTCTGGTATTTAAATGGACAAGGTTAAAGGTCCATTAATTCACCGTGTTTCGAATTGTGCGCCGCTATTCCTTGGGAATTTTTCAGTTACTAAAAATAATTTAAAAAGATTCAACAGTCAGTAATCTCTCATTGAAGTTTTATAGAAGAGTTAGTGGAGCTTAGTTGTACTTTTCCTACATCTTCCTTCCCCAGTTGTCTTATCCTGCCCATACCTTTGGTGATTATTTACTAAATATCAACCAGTGCAGCATAGTCTTCTATTTATCATCTTTGGTTAAACAGAACATGATCAAAGAAACTCGGAGCAGTGGTATCAGCGACCCGAGGTTTATGTGATTTACAAGAAGCGTCATTAGCCATTTGTAAAACACTAGAACAGTAAAGCATTATTGCTTGGAGTAAGGTGCAAGGTTCCACTTCCACTCCTGCACAATCACATGTTTAGATTTATTTTTTCTTAGTGTATTCCAGAAAAGGTACTTATAGAGCAGAGCTATGGCTCAAAGACTGTAAAAGCCTGCACAAAGCACAATTCACTCTTGCTTATCATTCTTTACTAGTATTTGGACACGCGCTCTGCACGTGAGTCCTATATCACGAGTACACAAGATTCTCTTCTAAAATCACACACATATAATTAAACAATGTGTTTGAGTAATAAAAAGATTAAACACAAAAGTTAAAGCTTTTGAAATTGATGAATGTTGACCTTCTTTAGCTAGCTCAATAAAGGAAGAAATCTTTCCCCATTTCAAGCTACCAAATTTAAGTTCACCACATTTCAAGCTACCAAATTTGAGCTCACCACAAATTAGTGCATCTAAAGGAAAGACACAAATAAAAAGTCTTGTACCCAAGAACGCTGCTACATTGGGATGCCAATCCAGGTAACAATGTCAGACAAAAGGCAGTTACATCTTTAAAATCAAAATGTTTTCAAATTGTGAAGACATGTATTTATAAGCTAAAATCACAATCATCTAGGAGCATAAACAGCAAAGCTTTAACAAATGATAAGTTAACTCGGAAACGTATATGCTTTACATGGATCCACCAAAATTACACTTATTGCACAACTAATGCAATTTATATGTCTCTTCATGTCTCTCACATTCAGATCACATGATTGTATTTCGGGTGAGTATACAATGTAAGTGCATTTTTTCTTAATGACAAGGGAACCACAGCCTGTACCCTTTGGACAATGCAAGTGCTTTAAAGAATACAATAATGATAAGTAAAGGGAGAGACATAAAATACATTATTTCTGTAACGCTCTTACATTTTGTAGACTAATGTTGAATGGGTAATTCTGTTACTAGAAGGGTATAAAAGCCCTTCAACTTTATAAGGTCATTTTTGTCTATCAATACTTTAGCATGGATTTTTAGGCTTATATAATAGTAATAGATGATAGATATAGCAGAAAGTCCGATATGCAGTCACAAATATATCCAATGTGTTTCCCTCTTACGGATCTTGAAAAGTTTGTTGTTTCTAAGCTCCTAGTTATATACTATACAGACTAATGAGATTGTAGGTTCCGGCTCTTAGAATTTATCATATTCTTCTGAATTGAGTCATGCTATTTACTGATGTTGGTTGCATTATTGCAGATGCTATTGAAATCATGGAAATCAACGGTTTATGAATTTTAGATGGAAATAATGCTTTTAAAATAGAGAATGAAGCAAGAGTATATCTTGATGATGTGGTAGAAAAATGTGCAGGTTTTGCATGCAGGTGGTAAATTTGGAGGCTCAAGTAGTGGCTATAGTGTGTCTGGTGGATTACATGGTGTGGGCTTGTCAGTTGTTAATGCATTGTCAGAGGTATCAATCATTTATATCGGCTAGCATTTTCCTATACAGTGATAAAGAATACAGAATCTGTTTTTGAAATATTTGTAGATATGTGCTAGCATTTTCCTGTACACTGATAAAGAATACAGAATCTGTTTTTGAAATATTTGTAGATATGTTCTAGCATTTTCCTAATACACTGATAAAGAATACAGAATCTGTTTTTGAAATATTTGTGCTATTGCTCCTTTTCTTTTTTTGCCAGTTTTAGCTAGTTATTCATCTCTTAATATGTGTTGTATACTTCGGCTTTATGTTCTCTTTTTGACTGTCTAGCGGTACTTTAATCAAATCTGTCACTGCCATTGCTTTAACCTGATATGTAGTCTCTCGTGGTAGAATGACCTCAAGTGTTATTAACTTCCAGCGTGTTTACTAAATTGTTTAAGCATTTTCAGATTATTTTTCCTGTGACTAGATATACAGTTCAGGAGCTTTCAAGATGTTGAGTTCTAACCTAGACTAGTTCTGGATTTTCATTTTTCAAAAGTTGATTGTGCTCCATCGTGGGGGGCCGTTTTATCTCATTTCAAGGAAAGCAGATATCAATGTAGGCTCTAATCAGAGAAAGACTACATTCTGAAGATTACATACACCTCTTGCATGTGTGGACACAAATCAATTGTTGAACAGTTCAACTCTTTATTCAGTGACCTTTTGATCTCCAAATAACGCTGTGTCCAATGGATGTCTAAAAAGAAAAATCGATAAAGGAAAATAAAGTAAACCAATAATTGCTTATGCTTTCTAGGTCAGATATCTCTCTTTTCTCCTTGTAGAAAATATGACTGCTGAGGATTTCCTCCTTTAAATTGGATGCTAATATTAGGACATTTTTAAATCTAATACATGTAAACATGGATTGTGTTTGATTTATTGCTTTTATATATAGTGTAGTTCTCATTATTTTTTTAGCGTGGCTGAAATTGTTCAGCAAAATGCTTACATGCATGATCAATTTTCTTGGAATAGGTAATTTTTTATTTATAAACAGCAAAAAGTTAGAAGATAGTGCTGGAATTTCTCTACAGTGAGCAAAACACCAAACAATGGCCCTCTTTTACTAACTTGAGGTGTTAATGGTCTTTCAGCTTTCCTGACCTAGTGATCTATATCATATTCTCTGATAGGCCCTAGAAGTTACCATATGGCGTGATGGTAAAGAATACAAGCAGAAATATTCACGGGGGAAGCCAGTAACAACTTTGATATGTCAGGAGCTCCCAGTGAAAATGAGAGATCGGCAAGGGACTGCCATTCGGTTTTGGCCTGATAAAGAAGGTAGTTATTTTGTATTCAAACTCCAATATTTTCATGTTTCCAATTTCCTTTTAATTAATATTTAAATTCTGATGGCATCGTCCTTTGCAGTATTCACAACTGAAATACAATTTGACTATAACACCATAGCTGGGAGAATTAGGGAGCTTGCTTTCCTCAACCCTGAGGTATTGTTGGTAGTATTAGTTAGATTCATGCTGTCAAATGACGCCATTAAGAGGTTTTGTTTGTGGAAGCAACTTTATTGGTGTTTCAATGTCTCCCTTCTTCAACCTATGGTTTACGTGAAATTGCTTATGCCATTTGGTGACTGCATGTTGAAGTTCATTTCAATGGAACTGACATTCCTCACGTATACCTGCTGCATTTTGGTGCATAGACATACATAAACTTCTTCGAAGAAATTAAAGCTTCTTATTCTTGATAGCTATCTTCATATGCTGGATTCATTTTAGTTTCAAATAATTGAGCATATATTTTATTTCAGCTTACAATTGTTCTCAAGAAGGATGACGTAGATCCGGAGAAGATCCAACACGCTGAGTACTTTTATGCTGGAGGATTGGTTGAATACATGAAATGGCTGAATGCAGACAAAGTGTGCTTGTCTTTTCCCTTTTACTTTTCACGCGCTTCATATCCTCTTTCTAATTTATTGAATAAAATGCTTGTTATCAAAAAATTTAGAACTGCCGATAAAGAATCATGGTTAATCTTCACCTATGTATTTACTGATCTCACAAACTTACATGTCATGTAACATAGTGTCTTGGTCACTAGGTTCATCAGTGCCTTCACTTCTAAAATATTGAATGGAGCTAACAAATTATATTTTATGCTCCCTTGTTTCGAAATTCTTCTCCCCATTTGATTTGGCACTATTCTTAAGAGGACTTGAAATTTGATTTGTTTAATATTTGTTGAGAAACATATTTGGGTGTATTTGTTCTTATTAAAAACACATCTGACTTTAGTATTATAGAATAATAGAATGAGGGTGAACCTGTATTGGGAAGAGTAGAACTGACTTCTCCGATCGAAAAGCAAAAAAAGTAGAAACCGTTTCTATAAACATTTTGTGGTGTATAATATTTTTAAAGTTTCCATTTGAGAAATGTGGGCAACATTTGTGTCACTCCAAAGAAAAAGGAGGACAAGCATTTTCTGAAATGGAGTATCTCTTTTGGGGTATCACACTCTACTGATCTTGCACAAAAGGAATCGTATATCTGAATAAGTCTGCAATCTGTCAGATAATGTCAGCCATGTGTCTTTAAGAATGACTAAAATTAATGACCGTCTTGGCCCTCGGGCTTTGGTCTAGTGTAAGAGCACAATGTGTGTAGTATTTAAGTGGAGAAGGGTAAAGGGGTGGGCAATTATCTACCGAGTTTCAAATTGTGCACCACCGGCTCTCAGAAATTTACAGGTTATCAAAAGAAAAAAAAAAGACTGTCTTTTCAGCACCCAAGGGTGTGGCCTATTGGTCAATGAAGTAGATTGAGAAAGGTTCAAATCCCAGAGGAGACAAAACACTAGGTGATTGTTTCCCCTCTGTCTAAGCTTTAGTGGACAGAGTTACCTGGTACCCTGTGGAATAAGTCGAGGTGCACGCAAGCGCCCGGACACCGCGTGTTATTAAAAAATGATGGACTGTCTTTTCCGGTGATGCTTTTGTTGTGTGAAGTCTAGTAAGTAGTGCCTGACGTCTTCTTGCTCTAGAAACCACTTCATGATGTGCTGGGATTCAGAAAAGAAGCTGATGGAATGACGATTGATATGGCTCTTCAATGGTAAGATGTATCATTTTATCCTTCTTCCCCATCTTCCTCTCCTTACTCTTTTTAACGTCAAGGATGGTTGGAATTATAGCAGCACACAATTATATGCTGCACCACATCGTCATGCAGTGGTTGCACCAGTTATTTTTCTTCCAGCAATTGGTGTGCAATATGAATATGGTAAGATTTGTTAGTTTTACGTTTTCTCTTTTCTCTATTGCAGGTGCTCAGATGCTTATTCAGACACGATGCTAGGTTATGCAAACAGCATACGGACCATTGATGGTGGCACTCACATAGATGGTGTGAAAGCTGCCCTAACAAGAACCCTCAACAGTTTGGGGAAGAAGTCAAAGACAATCAAGGTTTGTTGAATATAGGCACATTGTTTCTTTTCTTTCTGTTTGCTCCAACAAAAATCTTTGGTTGTTTTTGTATCTCTCCAGTCTTTCCAGTCTGCTAATACAACACTGAATATGTTGGACGTCTTCTGGGTTTTTGCTTGCACTTCTGTTCTTTTGATCATTTTGCTCGGATGTGCATGGTATCCCTTGTAATTCCGTTGCTGGTTTCATTCAAACAATATCAGTCCGCACCTTGGAGCTTTAGTGCCTTCAAATACTTTGACTTCATCACCAGTAACCACCTTATGTTCTCATTGTTTTGTGTTTACAAGAGCTAGAGGATTATTCTAAAATTGTACGAGTCTTTATCTAGATTACCACCTTACAAGTTACAACCTAAAGTGTTTGGAGTTATGTATATCGCAATCAGTTAAATTTATATAATAAAGGATTTCCGTTTCAGTAACTTTTAATTGACTCCTTCCTTCCTAATCTAGAAATCCTTTATTGACTACATATTAAGACAAAAAAGTTTAAATTTTTTGTTACCTTCTTCTTCAAAAAAAAAAAAAAAAGTTTAAATTTTTAAATAGTCTATAGATTAGAGTTAAGTGGAATCTATTTAAGATAAAAGTTGAGATGTGTATATATTGGTCTAGTTCCTGCCACACCAAGACCACTATAACATTGAGGGCTATTATTTTTTTTTTCCCTTTCCTTTCAGACAGCAAACTTTTGATTCAGGAAAAGTGGTGAAATAAATTGAACAAAGGAAGAAGAATGTTAGATAAGAACTGGGATGGAGTATATTATTAGGTGAACACAAGTGTAACTTTGGTAGTGCTGATTTCAATTTTTAACTAAATCCCTCAGCTTTGAATTGCTTATATGCGCACATCTTATAGAAGCACAGTAGCAGTGCTTTCTGGGCCATCACGAAATCTTAGTCCCAGGTCTTTGTATGACTGTCAGTGTTTAATTCAAATTATTAATATCAATGACCATAAGATTGGTAAGAGGAGGTGTTTTTTGTCTTTAAAATAAATCCTATTTAATTGATGCCTTCCAGAAAGAATTCTATTTAATCAAAGAGGGAAAGACAGAAATTAAAACTCAGTTTTAAATCTCTAATTTTGCTTTTCGGAATTTGCTTGTCACGACCCAACCGGAGGGCAATGACGGACACCCGGAGCCAGCCTACCGAGCACCTCATAACATACAGCTTATACTCATATCTAGGTGGACTACAAGGCTAACTCATCAATATCATAATCTGTAGGGGCATGAGTCCAAGAGATATATGCACATCTATATAGTCATCATCAACTACGCCCATATGTATACATACACCAGCCGACAAGGCTACCAAAAATGATATACAAAATATGAACTGAAGAAGTCATAGAACATCTAACTATACACATTTGTCTACGAGCCTCTACATGGAGAGCTTAACATCATAAAGACGGGGCAGGACCCCGCTATGCCCATATATGTACTCAAAAGAATAATACCAACTGAACCACAACTCCGAAACAAATGGAGCACCCCTGTACAATCGCTGATGAAGCAGCCTAGGGGTCTAGTTCGTCTCCCTGTCTACCTGCGGGCATGAACGCAGCGTCCATAAATAAAAGGATGTCAGTACGAATAATGTACCGAGTATGTAAGGCATGAGTAACAAAATAAGGAAAGTATGAAGATAACATAAGATAAAGAGATCAATCAGTACCTCTGAATGCCTCTTAAGGCGGATGTCATGCATGCTTAGCTTTTTTAAAAAAACATTTCATACATACATATATATAATATCCTGCCCGGCCATTTAGGCTCGGTGTTATCATCATATCATCATCCTCCTATGTCTGGGGTAACATCATAACCTGCCCACAGCAGTGGTGTGCACATCTACGTGTCTGCCCGACCGACTATAGCGCGACGCGGTGTGAGAAAATACATATATATATATATATATATATATATATATATATATATATATATATATATATATATATATATATATATATAAAGCATGCATGAGAGCCCAAATGAAAGTTATAACTGTATTGGAGTGACGTAAGGTCGCTAAACCTCCGATTACCATTATGGAATCTCATCATTGCTATATCTCACCTTGAAGGAACAACTACCATAAGATGAGATCAACAACAATGAACAAGATCAATAATCATGAATCAAAGATCAATAATATCATAAGAACATCAAGAACTATAAGCTTTGGTATTTTTAGAAATGGAGTAATCATGGAGGACATTTGCATATATGTTCGTATCGAAGTGATCATGCCATAAGAAGGAAAGAATTAGCCTTAACATACCTTTTCTTCTCCTTAACTACTTAACGTTTTCCTTCCAAGCTTGCAAATCTACATTCAAGAGGATTTATACTAGAGTTAAGTCTGGAAAACACTCAAAAGTTCAAACTAGAGTAATTAGCGAGCTAGCGGAATTTGGGCAGCACTTCCCCTATTTTATCGACTTCCACCAAATTCCAAAACAACTCCCAATCAACAATAACAACACCAACAATACCATAATCAAAAGATTTCATTCAAACTAAACTTAAATTAATCCAAAATCCCCTTTCAAATTCAACTCATAGCCATCAACTTCAATTTGATACTTTGTGACCTCTCAACTATGATTCCTTTCCTCTTCAAGACTTGCTAAACCTTCAAGTCCACTAAATCATATGAAGAACATACCTTGTAATAGCAGAACTTCACCTCACTCAACTTCTTCTAAAACCAAGTTCATCACAACATTGAGTAGAGGCAAGAATAATCATCTTCCATGGATTCTCTTGGGTTTTAATGTTTGATCTTCTCATTGGATGGTGTGGAAGGTTTTGGAAAGTTAGAGAATCTTCAAGAACTCTCTAATAATATGGGGAGGTAAGTGTGGGAAGTGAATGTGAAAAATGGGGTCTTTTGGGGTTTAAAAATCGCTGAAAACCGCCCCACCGCCCCGTGTTACGGGGAGGATGCGGCACCGCATACTCAATATGCGGCCGCATACTCTCTTCACAACATGGGGGTGGTGCTGGGCAGTAAGCTCAGCCAAAATGGCAAGTTTGCGGCCAGTATGCTGCACCTCAAACTCAGTATGAGGCCACAAACTGCCCACAAACTGCCCACAAACTCTACCTTTCGTGAAAATGCGTTCTTTTCGATTCGTTTGACCTCTAATCCTTATGATACCTTCTTGACACTTATGTAAACCTTCATTAACCATCTAAGGAGCCCTATAACTCCCTCTCAAGCTAATGCTAAACAATGTATAGCACAAATGATTCGGAATCTTCCCAAAAACATGACACCAATTCTAACCTTCAACGAACTTACTTCCGCCGATTCATTTAACTCCGAAACCTTAAGGTACATACTTAAAATTATTAGATATCCTCCTTAACATCGTAAGTGCTTCATGTCCACTTTGAGCTTACGTTAGTTTACTTATAATGCAAATGACGCGAAATTTTCCAAGGTGTAACATTGCTATTCATTTTCCCTCTGACGCACTGATTGGGTGCAATCAAACTAGTGAATTACCCTTAATCCTCTGTGTTAGCATGATCTCTCTCTCTTTAATGTTCCTATAAGTAGGGATATTTGGGTTACTCTTACGTTTTGTTTTGTTCATTTGTATTATTCAGGAGAAGGACATAAACTTAAGTGGTGAGCATGTAAGAGAGGGATTAACTTGTGTTATCTCTGTTAAAGTTCCGAATCCAGAATTTGAAGGACAAACTAAGGTATCTCTCTCCTTTCATGGTTGTAATATTTGTTCGTTTTTTGGTATAGAAGTTCTATAAAGCCTTAAGATTTCAATTGTCTGAGCGCTGACATTGTTTACTTATACTATCTATATCCATTGAAGACTAGGTTGGGAAATCCTGAGGTAAGAAAGATGGTCGATCAGTCAGTTCAAGACTATCTGACTGAGTATCTGGAGTTGCATCCAGATGTGCTAGATTCAATTCTTTCCAAGTCACTAAATGCTCTAAAGGTACCTATGTTGTTAGATTCACAAGATTGAACTCTGTATGATTAAGCTGAATACGTTGGCAGCTCAAGAACATTAAGTGGTGTTATAAAAAATTGTTTTACCAGTAGCATCTATTGCGCCTTATGTAGGCAGCTCTTGCAGCAAAGAGGGCTCGGGAGTTGGTGAGACAGAAAAGTGTCTTAAGATCATCCTCTCTTCCAGGGAAGCTTGCTGATTGTTCAGCCACAAATCCTGAAGAAGCTGGTAATTTTAACTTATTATGGATTTCACAACCATATAATTTTTTTTTTTGGGTAATTGGATTAAAATTTTAATTTTAATGGCATAGGGAGTAAATTTTTAAATGTAAATCCCAATATTAGCACAGATGCTAGGATCCTTTGTGTAATGTTTCCTGAAATGTGTAATTGGATAATGTTTCTTTCAATATAGGCATGGATATAATGTAGTAATATCATGTTAAGTTAACTGCCTTTTTCTAAAAGAATCCTTCTCTTTTGAAAATTTTCAGAAATTTTCATTGTTGAGGGTGATTCAGCTGGTGGAAGTGCAAAACAAGGTCGCGATCGGCGCTTTCAGGTAATTAAACTCATTGGTGTGTTGTAAACAGTTATCCCCCTTTCCAGACTATGCAGCAGCTTATGAAAATTCTGATGGAAGTTCTGCAACCTGATTCCCACCCGACTCGTTGTGGCTGAAAAAAAAAAAGGAATTGTTCAACTAAAGCAAACACTGCATATTTTACATTGGTAAAAGATAGATCAAACTTATCCAGAGAAAAATTGTGCTGCGGAAGTGGCGATTAGAAGACTAATTTCATACTACTTTCTAAGTTCATCTCATATTCCAACTCCAATGTAAAATGTATTAGTTATTCATGCTTTGCAGGCTATTCTTCCTTTAAGAGGCAAAATTTTGAATATTGAAAGAAAGGATGAAGCAGCTATGTACAAAAATGAAGAGATTCAAAATCTTATTCTTGGTTTAGGACTTGGAGTTAAGGTACTATGTTCATCTTTGAGGTTTGTGCAATTTGTTCTTTCTTTCAAAATTTTATTCTTATTCAATTCTTATTCAATCTTCTGTATCTCAGGGGGAGGATTTTAAAAAGGAAGCTCTCCGTTATCATAAAATTATAATTTTAACAGACGCTGATGTGGATGGTGCTCATATTCGAACATTGTTGTTGACATTTTTCTTTAGATATCAGGTGCGTCCCTTCCATTGTTCTTCATGGTCCAATGAAACATTAACTAGCGTTTTCCTTGCTGGGAATTTTGAATTGCCTAAGGAAATAACCAAGATGTCTAGTTGACTGTTTGGATAACCTGGTTGAGATATTCTTAACTTGTTGCAGAGAGCTCTTTTTGACGAAGGTTGCATTTATGTTGGTGTTCCGCCTCTTTATAAGGTATATTTTCTTTCAGGTGTTGTTTTAACAGCTTATGTATTTACTGTCCTCCAGGTTTTTATGTTCTATTCGGAATTATTCAGGTTGAGAGGGGAAAACAAGTATACTACTGCTATGATGATACCGAACTTAAAAAAGTCCAACGTTCCTTCCCTTCGAATGCATCATATAACATACAGAGGTTCAAAGGTGAGATAGGAAGTGTGATATGTGTTTTTTTTTTTTGGATTTTGAAGACTGCATATTTCACATGAGACATGCTGTTTGGAATGCATTTTTCTATAGAGAACTCTTTGCCAAACTTATTACCAGCTAAATGAGGGTCCCTAGGGCAACTGACAAAGCCAATTTAGATATACCTTAGGGCGCTTGTGGAAACAGAAAGCCTTGCTGCATCAACATCTCTAACATAGGGACATGAGCCGGGAAATGCTGGATGAGCAATATAAGTCTCACTACTTGACATCACCTTAAAATGGTTTCAGAATTCGAAGAGTCCAACTGCCAACATTCCATGGTTTATGGTTTGACTAATCATATATTTGGAAAAGTAAGATAAAAATAGACTACATTTAATTGGCGGAAATAACTATATATGCTGATAATTGGGGCCCTATATCCTTCTCATAAGTTGTTAGGGCAGCATCGCTTTGCCAACTTTAGATATCGTCTATTGGGTGCTTGCTTTCCTATTGATGGATGAAAATCGTAGTTTTTAGTGTGGTTTTCCTGTAATGTCGATACACAAGCTTATGCATCTCTTATACATAGACATGCGAGTTCTTTAAACCTCCCTTATTTAATCATGAGATATCTATGGAAAACTTTTCAGGATTGGGAGAGATGATGCCAGCCCAGTTATGGGAAACTACAATGAACCCAGAGAGTAGGCTGTTAAAGCAATTAGTAGTGGAGGATGCAGCTGAAGCAAATGTTGTCTTCTCTTCACTAATGGGTTCCAGGGTATGTCTTTTTATTCTGAAAGGCTGAGACTTTATTAGGGACATCTATTTGTTGTGAGACTTGTGACAGACGTAATGCATTTCTTTTTATAACTATGCCGGACTTTCCATATCTTTCCACTCTTGCGCTTTTGACTTGATTTTATTGATCATCTCCATTATGCCGATTACAGGTGGACGTTAGGAAGCAACTTATACAACAGGCAGCGAGCATGATCGACCTCGAGCAACTGGATATATAAATGTGTAGTAAATCCTGCAAGAATACAACTCATTACTTCTGGAGGGACCAAATGCCTTGTATCCTGTATTGCACAACCGAGATTTTGATGCCCAAATGAATTGGGCTTTTGAGGCACTTCCTTCTCCAGTTCTCCCTGGAACTTGCAGAGTAAGCAGAAAAGGACTTCGATTATAAGTATTAAGTACCATGACCTACATCATAGGTTCTTGTCCTCCCTTTTTAGTTTTGCTCCCTGTAATTTGCACTCTTGTCCTTTGTAATTTAACATTAGTAGTTAGCAATGTAGCATAAATGTTTATGTAAGTAAAGATATCGGAATTGTTTCTTTGTTAGCGATTAGTTGATCAGAGTGATCTGCTGATGAGAATGAAATAGAGTTATGGTGGTGGCTCCACCTTTTATATTGATGACAACATAGAACAATGAATGTCCTTTCTAAGAGTCAAAAGTGTCCAATTTTGGTGTTCTACTCTTAACACTGCTAGGAGCAAGGGAAGTTTGATAAAATTAAAACCTGGAAAAGGTAAGTGTCATAATTTTACTCCCATGTTTGTCGAGGCCGAGGTATCCATTCTTAATCTCAGTATCACATGTTCGTTGAATTTTATATTGTTGACGTCTAAGCACTAAGCTTATTTTATCGAGTAAAGCCATGCTATTTGATATTTTGAATGGACTGTAGAGCAGTTTCTTAAAACCTGTTGCCTTTTTTGTGGTCTATTATGCTGATTAATTTTTTCTTTTATAGTGTAATATTTATACAATATTATCGGTGCATAATATACTGGTATAACGTGTCCATAAAGCACACATTCTGATTATCAAAACTGTGATTAGCTGATTATTTATTGGGATTTTTACCGAACGCAAGTCATATTAGCATTATACAACACATAACCTCGGAGAAATTTTATTTGGTATGGCACAACCAACAAAAATTGTGTGAGGGCATCCTTCCGGTTAGACACGTGGTGATATGGGTCCCACATTCTTCTTGTGTTACGTTTTCTCCTCTTTTTTACCGATTTATTTTTTCTCATCTTTATTCTCTCTTTTTCATCTCTTTACTGAATGAGAATGCATCATCTTTCTATTTATTTCACCCCCTCCTCCTTCAACACAACCTCAGGGAATCAGATCATTAAAGACTTCCGCCAATACTTTAAAACACTGGAATAGAGGATAATAACCCTAAATTCCAGTTTGATCAGTTGCTCCCATTTTGAGAAGACATAGAAAAATGGAAAAAAGATCTTGATTTGAAGCAGGGAAAAAGAAGTCATGAACGCAACATAAAACTAAGTTCTAATATTTCAAATTTGACCACCTAACAACATGTACTGGGTATGAAATTTGGGTTTTCTGATAGTTTTGATTTGTGATCTTTATTTACTTAATTATGTTTATTTGTGTTGGTTTCCTCTCTTCAATTATTTGGCTTTTGGAAAATGGAAATCAATTGCAATGACTACCCACACTAATTGTTTAAAGTTGTGAAGCACATTTGACTAAAACAGTTAAAAGTACAACATATTGGTGAAGTTTGTAATTAGTGAAATATGTATATGATGGTTCTTTGAAGACATTTGCATGCTCAAGTATAAGTAAGCGATGGATGTCGGGGTTGGTGGTAGGCCAGTTGGGAGTAGAAAGACGATTCAAAAGAGAATTAAAAAAGAAGAAATAAATCAAAGAACTGAGGAAGAGAAAAATACCTGTTGTAAAGAAACTGTACAGGTGGGCCCAATAATTCCAGATGTCAATTAATGAGAGCCTCACACACATTACTTGTCATGTGAGACCCATTATAAATTCTCCATAGCCAAGTTTAGTGTTTGGTATCCAGTTTCCACTAGAGTCCCTTCACCAGCGGAATCTCTCCTCATTTACTTCCCCATCCTTTTCATGTCCCTGTTTCCTTGTTGGTCTAATGCCTACAAGAACACAAATTTGACCATGATACCATTTGCTTATCAGCAGATTAAAGCAATGGTGTTGCTAACAAATATTGAGTGGAATTTGGCCTCGTTATGGAATATTCGAATAATTTGAAGTCTAGATCTAGTGATTATGGTGGTGTTTACATGGAAAATCAGTACAGTTGAATTTGTACACGAGGTTAAGGACACGTGGGTCAATGTAACCAAATTTATGAAATAGTAAGTAATAATTAACAAGACAAGTGAAAGTAAAGCTTAACTAGTTATATAGCCTGAGCCTTGGAGAAGCTTTGACTAGAGTCTCCGGGCGATGAATTACCACGAATTAAGCAAGAAAGAGCAAATGCTAAGAATAATATGAATACTTTGTATTTCTGTATAATGTGTCAGATGCCTTACAATAGAATGAGTACCTCTATTTATACTAGAGGTATGGGGTGCATGATCCACAAATCATACCCTCCTTATTACCAATACTAATGTCAAAGGTAATAAACAATAATAAAAGGATTTAATGCTATGACAATGAAGGGCAATAATGCACATTTAAGACCAGAGGAAGACCTTGGGTTTCTTGCAACAGTTGCACATTGAATGATGTTTGACCGATGAGTTGACATGCTTTTCCGGACCCTTTATAGTTTCTGTCTCTGGCAGCGGCTGTCAAGTTACTCATCCGGAGCGTCGTTATGCTTTTCCGGAGCCCTTCGCTTGCTGACTCAAATCTGACATGTCACCATCGCCACGTGCCATCCTTTGATACGGTCACTTGGTGTCGAGGGATTTTACCCTATAAAGATAGTCACCCCACTTTCCGGTTACTCGCTTAGATGTAACCGGGAAGTGGATGATTTTTCCCTTCTTGCTAGAAACTCATGTAATCACCCTCCCGCCTGCCAAATTAAAAACCTTGCTGGAAAAACCCAATTGGGACAAAAACCGAGTGAAGGAAAAAAGAGTGCAGGACTTAGGAATTCAGATGACAACTCTACCACTTTTTTTTCTTCTGTCAACGGCCGGTTGGTGCTGAAAAAGTACCATCACTATAGAAAGCTTGATCTCGGATATTTAGTGTTTATCCGGAACTTTTAATCTTTGAGTCTTAACTCTTGGGTTTTTAGTTGTACCCAAAACTTTTCTTTGAGTGTGATTCTTGGGTTTTTAGTTTTCCCCAAAAAATTTAATTGTGGCGTTCATGACTCTAGGGTTTTTTAGTTATAGCCGAAAGTTTTGATTGTAGAGTTCATGAATCTAGGGTTTTTAGTTACACTTGAAACTTTTGATTGTAGAGTTCTTGGCTCTAGGGTTTTTAGTTATACCCGAAACTTTTATAACCTCGCAGGCTTGGAAACCGGGGATGTTAATGACCAGGAATTTAAATCTTTTGGTTATGGTTAAGTCCGAAATAACATGTCCAGTTAACTTTACGACCATGAATCACAGCATCCGGCTTTGGCCATTTAACTTGACGACTTTATAAGAGAGGGCCCTTTTATTTCGGTGCTAAGAAGAGGATGTCTCCTGTTCATTTAGGCATAATTGTTCGGATTTGTAATCCTTATTTGCTTTTAAGCGTGAACAAATTTAAGAATGATTTCATTTCATTCGGACGTATACAAGAATGTTTGGAAGGCGCGAGTTTTTCTTCATTCCATTCCTTGAAGGTACACAAGTGTTTACAACTTTGCATATACGATATTTTACATGAAATGAACAAAAATACCTTGCAAGAGAATTGCGGCCGGACTGATATCTATTAGGTCTAGCCGGTTCCTGATTCTGATTCCTTCTATTTTTCCTGGGATTGATCTGACTGTCCCCAGTCCTTTTATTTATTATTTCGGAGCTAGTTCGGGCTATCTACGGTATCTTATTCGGACATGATGCATTTAGGCACAGTTGCCTCCTTTTTTCTAGTCACTGCTTAGGATCCATCTTTAGATGCTTCCGGTACTTATTGTTGCAGTTTGCGCTGCTTTGATGTAACAATCCCTAGTGTACGTAGACATTACTATTTTTCATCTGAGTTTCTTTTCGGTGACTCACTCCGGAAACGCTCATGCCTTCTGTCAGTCCGTGGTCCTGACGGGTATGATTCAAACCGGTGTCTTGAATACCTCCGATCAAAGTTCAATTGACCTTGATTTTGGGCTATAATAAATGTCAGTATATTTACCTAATCATCTTATACGCGAATCTTCGACGTATACCGATTGTGAACATCTTCCCACGTCGTCGCCTGGAACTCTAGCAGATTTTCCTTGAGTTTTCGTGAAGCATCCGAACTCATAGGGTTGAGAACCATAGTGAAAGCCTTAGCTGCCCATTCATCTGGAACCACGGGCAGCAACATCCTTTACTTCTGGAATCGGGTGACGAAATCACGGAGCAACTCAGTCTCCCCTTGCATTATGCGGAAGAATTCTGTCTCTCGCGTTAGCACCTTCCAGGCTCCAGCATGTGCTTTAATAAACATATCTGTGAGCATAGCAAATGAATCAATAGAGTGTTCGGGCAAAAGAGAATACCAAGTTAAATCCCTTTAGTGAATGTCTCGCTGAACTTCTTGATCAAGACCGACTCGATCTCATTCGGTTTCAGGTCATTTCCCTTGACAGCCATGGTGTAGGCCGTTATGTGCTATTGTGGATCTATCGTCCCGTCATACTTGGGGATGTCCGTGTTACACTTTGGAAATTTTCGTGTCGTTTGCATTATGAGTAAAACTCATGAAGACTAAAGTGAACATGAGGCCCCTACAAGGTTAAGGAGGGTATTTGATTACTCTAATTATGTACCTTAAGATTTTGGAGTCATATGAATCGGCGGAAGTGAGTTCGTTGAAGAAATTGGAATTTGAGTCATGTTTTGGGAGATTTCATATTATTTGAGTTATACATTGCTTAGAATCACCTTGAGAGGGAGGTATACGACTCCTTATATGGTTAATGAAGTTTTATACAAGTGCCAAGAAGGTTCCATAAGGATTGGAGGTCAAACGAATCGAAAAGAACGCATTTTCGCAAATCGGGGAAAATGGGGCAATATGCGGCCACATATTCAGTATGCTGAGCCGCAGATTAGAAGCAAACTCGCCATTATGGCTGAGCTTACTGCCCAACACGACCCCCATTTTTTGGAGGAAGTATGCGGCCGCATACTGAGTATGTGGTCCCGTATACTCACTGCAACACGGAGCGGTGAGGCGATTTTCAGCCCTTTTTAAATCCCAAAAGACCCCATTTTTCACATTAACTTTCCACACTTCTTTGCCCAAATTTCTAGAGAGTTCTTGGGAGTTCTTCAACATTCAAAAACCTTCCACACCATTAAAAGAGAAGATCAAACATCAAACATCAAAACCTCAAGGTAAATCCATGGAAGATGATGGTTCTTGTTTCTTTTCAAAGTTTTGATGAACTTGGTCTTGGAAGGAGTTGAGTGAGGTGAATTTCTTCTATTATAAGGTATTTTATCCATCCTATTATTATGATTGAGTTGGTTTAAAGATTTAGTAACTCTTGGAAAGGAAAAGAATTAAAGTGGAGAAGTCATAAAGTGTCGAATAGAAGTTGATGACTATGAGGTGAATTTGAAAGGGGATTTTGGATTAATTTGGGATTGAATTGAATATAATTCCTTGATTATGGTATTTTTGATGTTATTATTGATGTTTGGGAGTTGTTTTGGAGTTTGGTGGAAGTCGATAAAATAGGGGAAGTGCTGCCTAAATTCCGTTAGCTTGCTAATTACTCTTGTTTGAACTTAAGGGTATTTTCAAGACTTAACTTTAGTATGAATCTTCTTGAATGTAGATTGCGGGCTTGGGAGGATAACGTTAAGTAACTAAGGAGACGTGAAGGTATGTTAAGGCTACCCTTTCTTTCTAAAGGCATGATTCCCTTATTGTGAACTCGTACATGATGTCCATAATGTCCTACTTCCTAGAAATGCTAGAAACTCATGATTTCCAAGGTCCCCATGGTATTGTTGATAAAAAGTTCTTCATGATGATGATAATGAAGATTCCATCTCTAATGATATCAAAGCTTATATTTCTCAATGATTTCATGATATTATTGAGCTTGTTATATGATTATTGAGTTTATTCATTGTTGTTGATCTCACCTTATGGTAATTGTTCTTTCAAGGTGGGATATAGAGATGATGATGACTCCATAAGAGAAATCGAGGTTTACCGACCTTACGTCACTCCGATAGGATTGTAACCTTTTATTTGGGCTCTCATGCATGATTTTTATATATATATATGTAGCTATTTTCTCACACCGAGCTGCGCTATAGTCGGTCGGGTATGGCACGTAGATGTGCACACCACTGCAGTGGGTACGTTATGATGATACCCCGGACACGGGATGCCTCGGACGCGGGATGATATGATATATGGATCGGGCTGCACGTTTCGCAGCAATATATATATATATATATATATATATATATATATATATATATATATATATATATATTATGTATGTATGAAAAATATTTTTTTCAAAAGCTAAGCATACATGACATCTGCCTTAAGAGGCATCCAGATGTACAGGTTTTCCCTCTTATCTCATGTTACTTTCCATATGTTTATTATGTTGTTATTCATGCCTTACATACTCAGTACATTATTCGTACTGACGTCCTTTTGCTTGTGGATGCTGCGTTCATGCCCGCAGGTAGCCAGGGAGACGGATCAGATCCCTAGGTGCTTTATTAGCGGTTACATAGGAGCACTCCATTTGCTTCGGAGCTACACTCTAGTGGTATTATGCTTTTGTGTACATATTTGGGCACGGCGGGGTTCTGTCCCGTCTTTATGATATCATGCACTCCTTATAGAGGCTCGTAGACAGATGTATATAGTTAGATGTCCTATAACCTTACCGGTTCATATCTTTTGTATATCATTTTTGGCAGCCTTGTCAGCTTATATATATATTTATCTATATATATGAGAGCATAGTTGATGATGATCATATAGATGAACTATTATTTTGTGGATTCATGCCCTTATATATTATAATATTCATAGGTTATCTTTTATGGTCCACCTGGAATGATAATCAGAAGCATGTTAAGAGGTGCTCGGTAGGCTAGCTCTGGGTGCCCGTCATAACCCTCCGGTTGAGTCGTGACAGTCCGACATCTTGAACCCTTTTGGGAGCAATTCCGGCACGACTTCAGGCTTTTATGCCCGCTGGTTGTATCTTTTTGCATCTAGGCCCTCCACGACTAGCGGAGCCCTCGAGATTTGATCTACACAGGCTTGCAACTTCTTTGCGTTCTTTTCTGTTTCCTTAGTGCTTTTATTCATCTTATCAGTTATGTCTTTCATAAATTGCAAGACTTGTGTCCGGAAAAGATCATCTACGACGGATTCGCTCCCGAATGCGTCTTCATTCCCAACGGTTCTTTCCTTTATTCGGTCTTCACTTGGTGTATTGTTTTCGACAGTTGGTGCCGGAGGAGTCCCCCGGGGCCTTCTGACTCCGGCGTTTTGATTGCCAGAAAGAGCTGAGATATTTTGCCTCAGGGATTTCAGCTCCTCCATTAGTGACCGTTGTTGCTCCCTTACGATCTGAATTGCTTCTTAGGGGTTTTCATCAGCAGGTGTTATTTCCTCTGTAACCTGTTGATTTAGACCATTTCTAGGGGCAGTCACTCCATTGTTGTTTCGGTTAGTGAGATGAGCTTGGTTACCAGTAGTTTTTGTCATATCTGAAATATATGTTCTAACAAAAGATATTTAAGAGAATTAATATAAGAAAGTGGGTCACAATGATAACACAATTGTCCTGGCCCCACGGTGGGCGCCAAACTGTTTACATGGAAAATCGATACAGTTGAATTTGTACTCGAGGTCAAGGACACGTGGATCAATGTAACCAAAATTATGAAATAGCAAGTAATAATTAACAAGACAAGTGAAAGTAAAGCATAGCTAGTTATGTATCCTGGGCCTTGGAGAAGCTTTGAGCTACTGCCTCTGGGCGGTGAATCACCACGAATTAAGGAAGAAAGAGAAAATGCTAAGAATAATATGAATACTTTGTATTTCAATATAATGTTTCAGATGCCTTACAATAGAATGAGTACCTCTATTATACTAGAGCTATGGGGTGCATGATCACAAATCATACCCTCTTTATTACCAATATTAATGCCAAAGGTAATAAAAGGTAATAAAGGGGTTTAATGCTATGACAATGAAGGGAAATAATGCGTATTTAAGACCGGGAAGATTTAGGGTTTCTTGCAATGGTTGCACATTCAATGACGTTTGACCGGTGAGTTGGCATGCTTCTTTGGACCCTTTGTAGTTTCTGTCTCCTGTAGCGGCTGTCAAGTTAGTCCTCCGGAGCGTCGTTATGCTTACCCGGAGCCCCTTACTTGCTGACTCAAATCTGACATGTCATCATCACCACATGCCATCCTTTGATACATCCACTTTGTGTCAACGAATTTTACCCTACACAGGTGGAGAATGGCCGCTCTCTATAAAAAGAGTTAAAGGCGTTAATGGAGGTGCCACTATCTAAATATGGCACTTAGTTGTAATTGACACCCAATGAGCTTCTGCACACGCTAGGTGAACCGGCTAAGTTGAATGCCTGCTAAAACTGCGAAAACATGCTATTAATTGTATAGGAAGAACTCTTGTAATATAAAATGTGAATAGGAAATACATAAGTCAAGTGGAATCCCAATTCTCGAATATATTTCATGCATTAATCTATGAATCAGAGATGTGAAACATAACTCAAAGAAACTCGGGAGAATGAGGTGAAGATGACATTCATTTTCAATTAAAAAAAAAGGGATAAGTGGGTCCAATTTTTTTTCCTTTTTTCTTTTACTCACTTAAACACTAATTAAGTAAAATAATGGTTAACTTGTAATATTTAGAACTTAGAGATACAAAAGAACCTCTCTCACGACCCAAATCGAAGGGCCGCAATGGGCAGTCGGGCCTTACTTGCTGGGCACCACCATAAAGTACATCCATAGTCATACTAACATATATAAGTGGGCCAGGAGGCCGCCATGCGACAATCTGAATAGAACATAAGGAATACTCGACAAGAAATCACCCAAACATGATATGCATAAGATATACGGGCCAGCAAGGTTGACATGGACATCCGTATGTCAAACAATAGGCCGAAATGGCCATACAAAATATCTATATACGTGACATCTATCTATAAGCCTATAAGGAGTACATAAGCATCATAAGGTCGAGATAGGGCCCCACCATACCCATAAACATGTATACATATCCATACTGACCTAGAAAGGCAACTCCAGAGCAAGTGAAGTGCGATGACACTGTCTATTGAGCTGGTAGCCTATTGAGAGGACCGTCAACCAGTATATCAAGCCCTGCGGGCATGAGACGCAGCGTCCCTAATACAAATAAAGTATCGAGTATGTAAGGCAGATAACAACATAAAGAAAGACATCAATGTAATAGAGGAATAACAAACTCAACCTTGGCTCTGTATTACCACTAAGGGCCATGATATGCATGAATACAATATATACGCGCATATAGCCATCATCATATAATATGTATACGCGCGTATAGCGCCGTTAAGCCTCTGTAGGCATCATCGTCATCATCATAATACCCACCTGATCAGGGTTGCGTATATAATGTCGTCGTGTATATATATATATATATATATATATATATATATATATATATATATATATATATATATATATAATTCCATCAAGCCACTGTGGGCATCAATATCATTGTATATATAATGCAAGTGTAAGAGCCATGAAGGAACGTCATGAACTTATCAGAGTAACGTAAGGTCGTTGCACCTCCGATTAACATTATGGAACCAACATCATCAACATAACTTGCATTTAAGGATCAATGAGAAATACAACAAGAATCAATGCCATTACATAGAGGGCGAGAAAATAAGCTTCTAACATTTCTAGGAATAGAGCCGTTATGAATATAATTCGTTACGTTTTGTTTCGTTAGGAATCATGCCAAAGAATAAGAGAAAGTTCCTTAACATCTTAATCTCTTTGAATCCGTAATACCTCTCAAGCAGCCCACAAAACAATCCAATCTACAATAGCACAATGAGGCTCATGATTAATACTATGTCACACCCTAACCTTACTAGGGTGTGATGGGCACCCGACCCCGTATTCGGAGCCGAGCGAACCCGCTGACTCTTATTACATACATAATCTCTTTGGAATCTTAAATCAAATAGAATGAAATACATAGTAAAGCTTTCAGAATCTTTCTTTTTCGTTGTTCTCAAATCAAACAAAATATGTAAACATATGGAATTTATCACATAGCACAGAATGACACATCGGCTGGTGGAGCCGCTTACAATACCGACATTCTATACCCACGACTCTGTCTGCAAAGTCTCTAACTTCGAACAAGACATCATAGCATAATACTCTGACCCGGCAACACTCCAGGGCAAATGGAGCTTGCCAACTCCGCTGGAACATCTTCTATTCATCTGGGTGTACCTGCGCGGCATGAAATGCAGCCCCCGAAGAAAGGGGGTCAGTACGGAATATGTACTGAGCATGTAAGGCATGGAATATAGAAAACAGAAACATAACCGGAACAACGGTACAAAAAGTAAGTACATTAGCCAGAATACCAAGGTGCTTATTTTCCGAACGTAAATCATGCATACCGATGTCATATGTCAGGAGAAGTACAGAAAATGAGTAAATCATCCAGAGTACCAAAATACTTACTTTCCAAACACAGATCATGAGAGCCGACATCATATGTCATCATATACATATACATATAACAGATCCCGGCCCTCTAGTGAGGGACGCGGTGGATGGAGTCATCGTGTATACTGACATCATATATCATATACACATAAAATAGATCCCGACCCTTTAGTGAGGGAAGCGGTGAATGGGGTCATCATATATGCCGGCATCATATATCATATATGGACATAACAGATCCCGGCCCTTTAGGGAGAGACGCGGTGAATAGTATCATCACATGCCATCCTGGCCGCCATCCCCATATCATCATATACAGATATACATATAACAGATCCCGGCTCTCCCATGAGGGACGCGGTGAACAATGTAGAGGAGGCGCACGATAACAGAACCTGGCCCGGGACGCAGTGAAAGACATACTGAGGCTTGCACGAACAGAGTAGTGCGAAACCATATGCACATAAATCAAGACTCGATAGATACGTACACTTACCGACATTTGAAGGATCATAAACACGTTTCAAGTCAATCCGAGTTAGTATGAAAAAGTTATGGACGTTTTAGTACAGAACATTCTACGAACGTTTCAGAAGCCAATTTTGGAAAATCAAAGCAACAATCACGTTAGGTACCTTTCAAATATCGTTATGGATCAAATCAAACAGAGCTTTTGGAACCATATGTACGTATCAAATATATCAAAGACTCAACGGAATAATCAAACGTGCTATTCTTTGAAAATCAAGGCATTAGTCATCTCCAATATTCTCTCGAATGCCATTCGGAAACATATCAAATAGAACTTCGGACATCATAGATACGCATCAAAACCAAATGAAATAGCTTATAGAACTCTTTTAAAAACATATCAAAAGTACATAAGAATCATAAACAGACTCGGAATCCAAGAATAGAGTAACCCCGAGGTGCATATCATACGTTATTTGGCTCTAGGACATGCCAAAGAGAAAGAAAGGGTAAGCCTTACATACCTTGTCCGCTTCCTAAGCTAATACGAACTTAAGTCTCGACTTTTCCAAAATCTACAACAATATTAGTGAATACCAAACATTAGCTACCGCTACTTAAGAATCCAATTCTAAACTAACACTTTATCTACAGAAATTTCGGCAGCATTTCCCCTGTAAATATAACCAATCCCGAGAATCCAACTCGGCAAAATTATCAACAACAATCCGAGAATTCAACTCGGCCAAATTATCAACAACAATACCAATAGTATTAACATCATTTCCAATACCAACGTATGCCATAGAACATCCAACACACTGTTTTATAAATTTCTCAACCAACCAAATTGCGGTATAACTATTTAGTAATTTTATTTCCGTAGAGAAGCTGAAATCCATACCAATAACATTAATAAAAACATCCTATAAGAAATATATATATATATGTATATATATATATATATATTATCCAAATTTCTCCTTAAACTCAAACCATAATTCAACAACATCAACAAATGAATTTATATCGCTATTTTCTCCGTTTTAATCCGTTAAAACTTTAAATAAACTTGTTAACAATGAAAAGGGATCATAATCTTACCCCAAGTGTGCAGCCATCACGTCCATCCTCTTTTTCTTGATTGATTTTTAGCTTATATTGAAGACAACGCAGCGTACAACACTTTTCCCTTCATAGGCTTCGGGATTCGGGGCTCAGATTTTGGTCAAAATTGGTTTTTCTTCTCTCCAAGGCTCCTCTTTCTCTTTTTCTAGAATTTTCTGGTGTTTTGGTATGAAAATTGAGGAGAAAAGGGCTGAAGTTTCACTTAAATAAACATGGGTCATGGGCCTAACCCGGTTGGGCTCGGATTGGGCCTAGCCCACTGACCTTTCTGCCTTAAAACGTCCATATCTCCTTTTCCCGATGTCACCTGTGGACCCACGACCTATGGTTGGAAAGATAATTCTATTATATACAATTTCTATTTCTTGGTATTTTTCCGAATTCCAAACTTATAATACCGTTGTTTCCCCTCGAAGTCAGATCACCCGAAAACGTTACTTAAAAATATTTGTTTGGAGGACTTCCACTTCGATTTAGCTCAAGGGTCCTTCTTGAGTTGTGTTTAACTTTGCATATGTGCTTCATATAATTTGTCACATGTCCAAAAAAAATCTCGACGTGTGGGCCCCACCTCAGCTTACAAATAATCCGACGTACTAAAATACGGGATACAACACTATCAACATGAGTTTAAATTATGTAGCAACAACATAATTGTCAATCAATTTTTTTTGAGGAAGCACGTGTCATGCTCATGCTCTGAAAATTCGGGGTATAACATCCTCCCCCCCTTTAAAAACATTCTTCCTCGAATGTTGAGGTAGACATCAATGTTCTTACTTATACTTGTTAGTAATTACTTTACTTACTTTCTCATTGAAACCGAATTTATCCAAATTATGCAGTCTATTTTTCTTCTTTTGTGGCCAAAATTTATGCCTGTACTCAAAATCGTCCCTTTTCGCATTATATGTCTGTCTACTAACTGTTTATACTTTATCGTTCTCATTGCCTCTTCAGCTTTCGTTGTTTACACTCTTGCATGCCCTTTCATGCCGTATTTACCACATACTTTTATCCAATCCTTTTGTTTCATCTTTTTTTTGTTCCCTTCAATCTCCATGTGTCTTCCTTACGTTTCCTAGATGACCCAAGCCTTTATTTTCTTAAAGTTGAATTATTCTTATTCTTACTTTAGCCTCATTTGCTTTCTGTAGCAGTCGAATCAATCTTTGCGGTACTTTGTCTTTCGACTAGTTTAACACCGAAACATCTCGTTTGATTTATCTTTCCTCCAATTGGATTTCTGGGCCTTGGGTATCTAACGGCAATTCTTGTACATGTATTCAAAAATATCTCAAACCTTTCCTTTAATGCTTCATTTCCTTCAGTTTACTCTTATTGTTTCTGATCCTTAGTTCGGCTAACAAATTAGGAGTGAATTCAGAAGTCTGTCGGAAAAAACCAGATCTCCAGTCATGCAGTGAATTCGAATCCTTTCATTCTTTCCTTTGTCTGTAACCCTCATTCGTCTCTGTTTCCAATAAGAGCCTTCATGTTTCCAGTTCCACGCGGTCTAATTAGCACCCGCTTGCTCCAATCAAACATGATACCCTTCAATACTTTTCTTTGGGTTTTCCCTTCTACTTTTAACCTTTGCCTGATTTTCAGTTAATAAGTCCTCCCATAGTCTGACGTACTTATCTGTCATTTTGGTTTATCCATCAAGCGGATCTTTTAATTCCTTAAATGTCCATCCCTTTTAGTTACATCCTTGAATCCTTTTCCTGCGACCTTGTCGTCACCTACTTCCATGATTTCACCTTCCGTTGGCTTAGTTCCTTTATTATTTTGTCATGCCTCCTTTCCCATGTTTGTTTCATAATATACTTGAATTTAGTCCAATTTCACTTTTCTTTCTCTTTTTTCTCTTTTTTTATTTTTTTTTATTTTTTTTCGAGTTGACTTCCCTCTTCATCATGCTTGCTGTCAGTCCTGCCATTGC
Source organism: Lycium barbarum (assembly GCF_019175385.1). Taxonomy (NCBI): domain Eukaryota; kingdom Viridiplantae; phylum Streptophyta; class Magnoliopsida; order Solanales; family Solanaceae; genus Lycium; species Lycium barbarum. Next base: position 67,719,567 of record NC_083340.1, read on the forward strand.
AAAACATCTTTAGTCGTTTCCTAGCTGTACTTTACTTACTTTGTATTGTAGTTCTTACTACGTTCTCATTATATCCCAATCATAATCAAATCTATAGAGTACCATTTCTTGATCTCATTCGTAACACTGCTTATAAAACAGAATAAAGCTCGTGGAGTAAGCTTACTTAACCGGTAACTCTTTCTAATTGACCCTATTACACTTACCACATAAGTTGTCTTACCAAGTTGTTCACATTCATTACAAACCTTAGTATTCTATGCTCCTTGAACCTTTAACCATATTTATGATTCTATGACCGAGCGGTCTCCTATGTACGTTCCTTGCATTTCATTCCATTCCCTCTAAGATCAAATCTCTCAGATCTCACATGAATTCTTATTCCATACCACTAACTTCCCAATCAGTAGTGTCGACTCATCATCCTTAACCCTTCTTGGGTTTTCTTCCATGCCACTTTTCTTCTTTTGCCATTTGTGGCATCGGCTCCGAAGTTCGTGAAAATTTTACTTTAAACTCGCAAATCCGTTCTATTCTTAAATTATCCTTTGGAAAGCCCTTCCATGTCCGAGGCAACCGTGTTAATCTTACCATACATTTATCCCTTTATATACTTTTCGAGGGCCAAAATCTCCTAACATCGTCACAAGGCTTAATCGTTCTTTCTCTTACTTCACATTCCTTGTCGTGGTCGCTATTCTTTTAGCCCCACATATTCCTCTTTTGTTTCATATTACCATACTTTATCCTTTCCACGTACCTACCTTTGAATCTTTTATCCAAATAGTCTCGTACTTTGCCGGTAATTTCTCTCGGGGCTTCACTCACTAAGGTTTCTTACCTTTCACCTTTTTACGACATTTTAATCTCCTTACCTTCCATCTACTCACTTTCCTTCTTTTCCTTATGTCGTTGTATTAGGACTTTCCAATCTTAACCGGTAGTGGATATAACATCAGCTTACCTTGTAACACTTGTACCGTTTATTTTTGTTGTCACTTGAATTTCGATACCCTTACTCAATTGATGCCTTCCATACCGTAACACCGGTTGCTGGGATACGCATGCCCATCTGTACAGTCATAAATAGGATACCATATGCATACATATATACATATATATATTTACTACCATCCTGCCTACAAAATATTTCCAAACGCTATTCAAGCTCATCTTAATTCCAGAGCTGTAATGCACTCCCTGTCTCTTCACCAGTCTAGTCTGCCTCGTCCTACGCGACCTCTTATGATCTCTAACCACTCCGTATAATCTAGTTTCCCTTAGGCTATTCTAGGTTCTCATTTGTCTCTTATGTCTAAATCTGTGGGATTTCTTGCACACTTCCCAAGGGGTCACCCATCCTAATATTTCCCTCACCTTAGCACGCTTAACCTCGAAACTTCGATGAAATTCGGTGCATTAGTACTGATATACTCGCATCCACCTCACCGCATGACCTTCATTGCATGACCTGGAGCAGGTTGAAGTCTTAACAGATTCCAAACATTCTCGTAATGCATCTCTCTCCGAATTAGAGAACGTCTCTTGCTCTTCCGATTTCACCATTACTATTTTGACCTTTTTAGTTCTCAATATTTATCTTTCGCCTGTATATATATCTACTTTCTGTCCTAGACTTCCAGATTCCTGATGGTAGGGAACACACCTTCGTCGCTATTACCTATAAATACTCGGGTATCAGCCTGTTTGGGTTTCCACTCACCACTCTTATTTAATAGTCCACAATAGAACTCATTTGGTCGACTTTCCTTGAATCGCCCAGTAGGCCTTGCTCCTACTAGATCTCGAATGTTATCCATTTTAATCCTTCAACCTGCTAATTGTCTTTCTCGCAATTATTCTTTATGCCATGCCAAATCCATAACTCCTCTAAAACAATGCATCCCACTTATTGTCTATTTACGATATTTCCTTTCCACGCTTCTTCCTGTTAGAAGTACCTAACTAAATAACCTGATTTTGAAAAATTCTGACAGAGTCTCCTTTACAATTCTTACAGGGCATATATACATACGACATATTCCAGCCACCCAGAACTTCCAATTTCAGGTAACAGAACAAATATATCAAAACTTACCTCTATGACTTTCCATATCATCACTCACCTTCTTCCGTCGTATGTAAGGCTTACATAAGGAATCTCATTTCATATGACTTGGCTTTATTGCATGATCTAAGACAGAAAGAAGGTCAACAATCCCTAGATGCCCTGCAGCCTCCTGTTTATAAATGTGGCCGGCTTCACACCCATAAATAGGACTCTACTGGACACGACTTTGCAGACAACCCCTAGGACAACCTGCTCTGATACCACTTTGTCACACCCTAACCTTACTAGGGTGTGATGGGCACCCGACCCCATATTCGGAGCCGAGCGAACCCGCTGACTCTTATTACATACATAATCTCTTTGGACTCCTAAATCAAATAGAATGAAATACATAGTAAAGCTTTCAGAATCTTTCTTTTTCGTTGTTCTCAAATCAAACAAAATATATAAACATATGGAATTTATCACATAACACAGAATGACACATCAGCTGGTGGAGCCGCTTACAATACCGACATTCTATACCCACGACTCTGTCTGCAAAGTCTCTAACTTCGAACAAGACATCATAGCATAATACTCTGACCCGGCAACACTCCAGGGCAAATGGAGCTTGCCAACTCCGCTGGAACATCTTCTATTCATCTGGGTGTACCTGCGCGGCATGAAATGCAGCCCCCGAAGAAAGGGGGTCAGTACGGAATATGTACTGAGCATGTAAGGCATGGAATATAGAAAACAGAAACATAACCGGAACAACGGTACAAAAAGTAAGTACATTAGCCAGAATACCAAGGTGCTTATTTTCCGAACGTAAATCATGCATACCGATGTCATATGTCAGAATAAGTACAGAAAATGAGTAAATCATCCAGAGTACCAAAATGACATCATATGTCATCATATACATATACATATAACAGATCCTGGCCCTCTAGTGAGGGGCGCGGTGGATGGAGTCATCATGTATACTGACACCATATATCATATACACATATAACAGAACCCGGCCCTTTAGTGAGGGACGCGGTGAATGGAGTCATCATATATGCCGGCATCATATATCATATATGCACATAACAGATCCCGACCCTTTAGGGAGAGACGCGGTGAATAGTATTATCACATGCCATCCTGGCCGCCATCCCCATATCATCATATACAGATATACATATAATGGATCCCGGCTCTCCCATGAGGGACGCGGTGAACAATGCAGAGGAGGCGCACGATAACAGAACCTGGCCCGGGACGCAGTGAAAGACATACTGAGGCTTGCACGAACAGAGTAGTGCAAAACCATATGCACATAAATCAAGACTCGATAGATACGTACACTTACCGACATTTGAAGGATCATAAACACGTGTCAAGTCAATCCGAGTTAGTATGAAAAAGTTATGGACATTTTAGTACAGAACCTTCTACGAACGTTTCAGAAGCCAATTTTGGAAAATCAAAGCAACAATCACGTTAGGTACCTTTCGAATATCGTTATGGATCAAATCAAACAGAGCTTTTGGAACCATATGTACGTATCAAATATATCAAAGACTCAACGGAATAATCAAACGTGCTATCCTTTGAAAATCAAGACATTAGTCATCTCCAATATTCTCTCGAATGCCATTCGGAAACATATCAAATAGAACTTCGGACATCATAGATACGCATCAAAACCATATGAAATAGCTTATAGAACTCTTTTAAAAACATATCAAAAGTACATAAGAATCATAAACAGACTCGGAATCCAAGAATAGAGTAACCCCGAGGTGCATATCATACCTTATTTGGCTCTAGGACATGCCAAAGAGAAAGAAAGGGTAAGCCTTACATACCTTGTCCGCTTCCTAAGCTAATATGAACTTAAGTCTCGGCTTTTCCAAAATCTACAACAATATTAGTGAATACCAAACATTAGCTACCACTTCTTAAGAATCCAATTCTAAACTAACACTTTATCTACAGAAATTTCGGCAGCATTTCCCCTGTAAATACAACCAACCCCGAGAATCCAACTCGGCCAAATTATCAACAACAATCCGAGAATTCAACTCGGCCAAATTATCAACAACAATACCAATAGTATTAACATAATTTCCAATACCAACGTATGCCATAGAACAGCCCACACACTGATTTCTAAATTTCTCAACCAACCAATTTGCGGTATAACTATTTAGTAATTTTATTTCCGTAGAGAAGCTGAAATCAATACCAATAACATTAATAACAACATCCTACAATAAATATATATATATTTTATCCAAAGTTCTCGTCAAACTCAATCCATAATTCAACAACATCAACAAACGAATTTATATCGCTATTTTCTCCGTTCTAATCCGTTAAAACTTTAAATAAACTTGTTAACAATGAAAAGGGATCGTAATCTTACCCCAAGTGTGCAGAAATTACGTCCATCCTCTTTTTATTGATTTATTTTTAGCTCATATTGAAGACAACGCAGCGTACAACACTTTTTCCTTCATGGGCTTCGGGATTCGGGGCTCAGATTTTGGTCAAAATTTGTTTTTCTTCTCTCCAAGGCTCCTCTTTCTCTTTTTCCAGAATTTTCTGGTGTTTTGGTATGAAAATTGAGGAGAAAAGGGCTGAAGTTTCACTTAAATAAACATGGGTCATGGGCCTAACCCGGTTGGGCTCGGATTGGGCCTAGCCCATTGACCTTTCTACCTTAAAACGTCCATATCTCCTTGTCCCGACGTCACCTGTGGACCCACGACCTATGGTTGGAAATATAATTCTATTATCTACAACTTCTATTTCTTGGTATTTTTCCGAATTCCAAACTTACAATACCGTTGTTTCCCCTCGAAATCAGATCACCCGAAAACGTTACTTAAAAATATTTGTTTGGAGGACTTCCACTTCGATTTGGCTCAAGGGTCCTTCTTGAGTTGTGTTTAACTTCGCATATGTGCTTCATATAATTTGTCACATGTCCAAAACAAATCTCGATGTGTGGGCCCCACCTCAGCTTACAAATAATCCGACGTACTAAAATACGGGATACAACACTATGAACATGAGTTTAAATTATGTAGCAACAACATAATTGTCAATCAATTTTTTTTTTGAGGAAGCACGTGTCATGCTCATGCTCTGAAAATGCGGGGTATAACATACTAAATAGAGATTACGTTCGTAACTTAAGCTAGTAGCTCGTCTAAGCAAATTTGGGCAGCATCTCCCCTATCTCATGAACTTCCTCCAACTTCATATATCAACATCAACAACCAGAGAAATTGAACATGTATAATCACCAACAAAAAAATACCATATAATAACGACAAGTCATTAATATTTCACGACGAGCGACAAGCTCGGATTGGAACCCATATCACCCCTTATGAACTTCTTACCTTAACATTACTGATAATATGATAGCAAGTATTTTCATTAAAAGTTCCAGTCGTCGTGTATGTATATATATATATATATACGTGTATATATATATGTATCACCCCTTATGAACTTCTTACCTTAACATTACTCATAACATGATAGCAAGTATTTTCATTAAAAGTTCCAGTCGTTGTGTATGTATATATATATGTGTGTGTGTATGTGTGTGTGTATATATGTGTGTGTGTGTGTCTATATATGTATGTGTGTGTGTGTGTGTGTATATATGTGTGTGTGTGTATATATATATATGTGTGTGTGTGTGTATATATAAATATATATATATACATATACATCTACATATATATATATGTGTGTGTGTGTGTATATATATATATGTATATGTATATGTATATATACACACACACACACACACACACACACACACACACACACATATATATATATATATATATATATATATATATATATATATATATATATATATAAAACATCATAGCAAATATTTTCATTAAAAGTTCCAGTCGTCGTGTATATATATATATATATATATATGTGTGTGTGTGTGTGTGTATATATATGTGCGTGTATTTCTATATGTGTGTGTGTGTATATATAGATATATATATATATATATGTGTGTGTGTGTGTGTATATATATATATATATATGTAGATGTATATGTATATGTATATATATAAATGTATATATATATATATATATATATATATATATATATATATATATATATAATGCCATCAAGCCACTGTGGGCATCAATATCATTGTATATATAATGCAAGTGTAAGAGCCATGAAGGAACGTCATGAACTTATCAAAGTAACGTAAGGTCGTTGCACCTCCGATTAACATTATGGAACCAACATCATCAACATAACTTGCATTTAAGGATCAATGAGAAATACAACAAGAATCAATGCCATTATATAGAGGGCGAGAAAATAAGCCGTTATGAATATAATTCGTTATGTTTCGTTTCGTTAGGAATCATGCCAAAGAATAAGAGAATGTTCCTTAACATCCTTAATCTCCTTGAATCCTCAATGCCTCTCAAGCAGCCCACAAAACAATTCAATCTACAATAGCACAATGAGGCTCATGATTAATACTAAATAGAGATTACGTTCGTAACTTAAGCTAGTAGCTCGTCTAAGCAAATTTGGGCAGCATCTCCCTTATCTCATGAACTTCCTCCAACTTCATATATCAACATCAACAACTAGAGCAATTCGACATGTATAATCACCAACAACAAAACACCATATAATAACGACAAGTCATTGATATTTTACGACGAGCGACAAGCTCGGATTGGAACCCGTATCACCCCTTATGAACTTCTTACCTTAACATTACTCATAACATGATAGCAAGTATTTTCATTAAAAGTTCCAGTCGTCGTGTATGTATATATATATATATATATGTGTGTGTGTGTGTGTGTGTGTGTATATATATATATGTATCACCCCTTATGAACTTCTTACCTTAACATTACTCATAACATGATAGCAAGTATTTTCATTAAAATTTCCAGTCGTCGTTTATATATATATAATGCCATCAAGCCACTGTGGGCATCAATATCATTGTATATATAATGCAAGTGTAAGAGCCATGAAGGAACATCATGAACTTATCAGAGTAACGTAAGGTCGTTGCACCTCCGATTAACATTATGGAACCAACATCATCAACATAACTTGAATTTAAGGATCAATGAGAAATACAACAAGAATCAATGCCATTATATAGAGGGCAAGAAAATAAGCTTATAGCATTTCTAGGAATAGAGCCGTTATGAATATAATATATGTGTGTGTGTGTGTATATATATGTAGATGTATATGTATACACACACACACACACACAAACATACACACACACACACACACACACACACACATATATATATATAATGCCATCAAGCCACTGTGGGCATCAATATCATTGTATATATAATGCAAGTGTAAGAGCCATGAAGGAACGTCATGAACTTATCAGAGTAACGTAAGGTCGTTGCACCTCCGATTAAAATTATGGAACCAACATCATCAACATAACTTGCATTTAAGGATCAATGAGAAATACAACAAGAATCAAGGCCATTATATAGAGGGCAAGAAAATAAGCTTCTAACATTTCTAGGAATAGAGCCGTTATGAATATAATTCGTTACGTTTCGTTTCGTTAGGAATCATGCCAAAGAATAAGAGAAAGTTCCTTAACATCCTTAATCTCCTTGAATCCTCAATACCTCTCAAGCAGCCCACAAAACAATTCAATCTACAATAGCACAATGAGGCTCATGATTAATACTAAATAGAGATTACGTTCGTAACTTAAGCTAGTAGCTAGTCTAAGGCAAATTTGGGCAGCATCTCCCCTATCTCATGAACTTCCTCCAACTTCATATATAAACATCAATAACCAGAGAAATTCAACATGTATAATCACCAACAGCAAAATACCATATAATAACGACAAGTCATTAATATTTCACGAGGAGCGACAAGCTTGGATTGGAACCCGTATAACCCGTATCACCTCTTATGAACTTCTTACCTTAACATTACACATAACATGATAGCAAGTATTTTCATTAAAAGTTCCAGCCTTATACCATACAAAAATAACAAGGAAACAACCCATGAACTCAATCTTTCTCTACTAGCACCTTTGTAAGCTGGTTTATACTTTCTTCAACCATTTACATTAACCAACACCAAAGCAACCTTAAGCAAAAGCAAGATGATTATTTTTACTTACCTCACATAGCAGCCACAAGTAAAAAACCAAGCTTATCTTGTAACGACCCGTTAGGTCGTTATATGCATTTTGACCATTTTACACCTGCTGATTCGTTTCTGAGACTAGGAGAGAGTCTAGTGAAAACTTAAGGAGTTAGCATCCTTAAGTGAAGGAATTTGACCCATAGTTGACTTTCGGGTAAACAAACCTTTTTTGAATTTTCGTCGATTTCGTGAGGTCCGGAGGGTTGATTATGACTTGGCGGGGTGGATGGTTCGGTTTTTAAGATGCTTGATTGTATTTTGTGCACTTTTTTGATTTTTTTTTTATTCCATTTGGGGGTTGAATTAGTAAATTAGACCTCCGTTAGGAATTCTGAGACCACAAGTGAGTTTGTAACTCATTGTTTTACACATGCGTGCATATCTGGTTTGTGTATGTGGGGCCTCGAACTGATGCTAAGATTTTGGGAAAACTTGGTGAAGAACTAGAAATTTTTGGTTCTGGTGTGACTGTTGTAGCGGGCGTGGTGCCGCTATGCGGGACAGCCACAGCGGAGTGTTGACTGGCACCGTGGTGAGTTGGGTTTAGGGGAAGTCTGCCATAGCGGGTAGTGGGCCGCCATAGAGTGGCGTGGTCTGGACTGCTGCCGTGCCTTTTAATAAGGTCCGCAATAGCGGGGTGTCTTACCGCTATAACGGGACAGCTGGGGCAGAAATATCGACCCTTGCAGTGATCATCGGGAAACAGTAACCCATTTGTATATTGCTAAGTACGAGTCATTAGCCATAAACTCCCCTAAAAAGTTCTCAGAGAAATAGAGGCAATTTATTTCATTACTTTGGTGGAAACATCCTTGAGGGTAAGTCCTAACCATTAGCTTTTTCATTTTCTTCCCCCCATTAAGTTGTTATGCTAGTTTTAGGCTCTAATGGTGTAAGAAAATCCTAGAACCCTAGAATCAGTAAACCTTTATTTAAATTATGGATTATTGATTATATTTACTGTTCATATTATCTGGAAATGTAGGTTTCCACCTTCTAGGATGGAATTGATTAACTAATTGGGATTATATGTTGAGACTTAGGGTTTCACCCAAATTGAGGGTTTCTGCCTAAATTCTGATCTGAAGAATTTAAAATGATTAGAAACCTATAAATTGGAGGATTATGATTGTTTGGACTGAGGGTAGGATAAATTCACCCTTAAATTTTGGTTTCGCCCTTTTGGATGGTTAGGGGCATTTTGAGTATTATTTCCCAAATGTTGATTCTTGTTTCATTATATGGTCTTTTGCTTACTTAGCATTGTTGACACCTAATTTTTGACCTCACATAGTTTATTTTGGTTACTCAGAGTCCTTGGATAATAAATAAATGAGCCGTGCATCTTAAAGGGTTTAAATAATTTTTATAAAAATTATTCAGGTCAATATTTTAGGAATTTAAATTGATAAAGAGATTTTATGACATTACAAATCATTTAGGAATTAATTGGTATTTTATGACATTAGGAAATATTTTGTTAGAATTAATCAAAGGCAAAACATTATTTACTTAATAGCTAAATTGTTAAAAGTCAAATTGACAAATGATTTATCCCCTCTAAATCCAAGGAATTTGAGTAATCAAGGGAATTGGCCATTTTACCCCTCAATCTTTAATTCTGTGTGTTTGCATAACTGTTTGAAATTAATAAATTATTTTAGTGTTGGATTAGATTAATTAATCAATTAGAGGGTCATTATAGCAAATTGGTTTAATTACTAATTGTTTACATTACGACCACATTTGGATTAACCAAATTCATGGTTTAAGGTAATTGGGGTCATTTTTCTTTTTTAGGCCTCTTAATGATTTAATTGATTTGATTATGGCCTTAATTAAAATAACCAAATTCATTGGCTTAAATTAATTAAGGTCATTATTAACTTTAAATTGGCTAATTAGGCCAAATATGACCATAATTGAAATAATCAATTAACTTAAATCAATTAACGCTGTATTTGCAAAGATAAGCCCATTTGCATAATTGACCGTATTTTAAATTAATTAATCGGTTAATTATATCCTAATTTGATTATAATTGAAATATTGTGACCAATTATCGATGTTTTAAAATTTACCTGTTTATTCAATTTACCCGCTTTGCCCTTTATGCGCGTATATACACTAAATATACATACACATATACAATATACACATGGTGCCCCTTCCTTTTCTTTTAAATCTGGACTGAGGCCCTGTCACGACCCAACCCCGTGGGCCGCGACCAGTGCCCTAGCTGGGCACCTATACGTACCCGATACCCAAATTAGCATATTATCAGAATAATAATATAATAATAACATTAGTGGATGCTACAGAACTTAGCCGAAGACCAGACTTGGCACACAGAAGCCGATAAGGCTATCATAAAACAAAACATCCCAAACATATGTACAGAACCCACACAGATGTATCCACAGACCTCTACAGAACATATCATAATCATAAGACGGGACAGGGCCCCGTCATACCCTGAAAAAAGTACATATCCAGATAGCAGTGACAGACTGTACCAAAAGATGGGCTCTGTAGAAGAGAGCGCCCCAAAATAGCAGAAATGGGATCCTAAACGTGCGGATCAGCAAACCTGTCGTCTGTACCTGCGCGGCATGAAAACGCAGCCCCCGAAGAAAGGGGGTCAGTACGAAATATGTACTGAATATGTAAAGCGGAATCACAGAAGTCAAATCATAATGATTACAGAAAATGGGTACAAAATCCAGAGTGTCAAATGCATATTTCCAAATCAGACAGAATGTGTACAGAAACATATGTCATATCATATCCGATCCCTGCCACTGGACTCGGCAGACAGAACGTGGTCACCCTCCCGACACTGGTGCCACAATACAGAGGAATCAGAAAAGGGGCGTGGCCCCGTATCATATAATATCATATCAAAATGGCCATAACAGATCAGATCAGAATAGGTGGACATGGCACATCATACTCCACAGACCCATGTACGCGTATACCTGCCCCCTCACATCGGGACGCGGCGAACAATGCAGAGAATTACGCTTGACAACATATCCTGGCCCGGGCTCAGTGTGGGAAACATTGGGACATCCACGAATGGAGTAGTGAGAGACTAATGCAATTTAAAAATATCATAAGTATTTTCAAAGACTCGATGAGGCGTAGCAAAGACAAACAAATCAAATGGAGTCGGACGGAATCAGAATTATCACAATTCGGATATCATAATAATTTACAGAAATATAACTTTACTGAAGTCATTCCGAGTGTCAAAATAATTTATAAGATTTAATAGAATATCTAATATAATATTCGTTAAGCGATTAATAGGGTAATTAAAACATTTCTTTCAAAAATCGCTTAAAAAGGAAGCTTTAGCATATTAGGGGCAAAACCGTAAATAGTGGGCCCGCCTCAGAACAAATAAGGCGGCGGGCTCAAATTGTGCCCTCTAAACATATAATATCATCTACGAAGGTTATACAGACATCCTATGACTTTCTGAGTAATTTAGAGCACAATTGCATAATTTCAGAAAAAGCGTATCAAAATGGTTCAATTCTACTGAAGGAAAAACTAAAATTTTGTCTTGCGGATTCCGAGGGCCAAGAGGTCCTTCGAGGCCCGGATCCGACCCTAATACACTAAGGGCATGCCAAGGGAAGAATTGGGTTTGCTTTACATACCTTTCACGCTCCTTAAGCCTTTCCAAACTCACTTCCCGTTTCGTCGAAAAACTGCAATTGGTCAAGTTTACCAATTGTGAGTTATGAATACCAAAGTTCCAACTTAATGCATATTTGGCTACCGAAATTTCGACAGCACTTCCCCTCACCCCGAGAATTCAACTCGGCTATAATTCATCAACAACAACCCAAACGACAACATCAATATCAACAATAAACATTAAAAACACAAATATCCTTCAACTAGTCATTTTTCTCACAAGTTGACATAATCTTCAATTCAACCCAAACTTTCGAACTAACATCATGATTTCACATCCATTATCACTCAAGATCATCACAATATAGATTTAGAGACATTTCATTTCATTTTCCTTAAGATATACACTCGATATCCATAATATACAACTTTCCGCCAAAGTCTTAACTTATGCAAAACATCAAATCTTTGGCATACAATTTCATAACATGTTTCCAACTTCCAAATTCATCAATGATCATCACAACTAACAACCAAACAACTTCATTTCCTTAATGTCGGAAAATCATACTAAAACGACATAAGTTTCTACATTCCAATTCAATACAAACTTATATCATTCTAACTTCATTTCCATGCCAAGCATTACAACAACACTCCAATACACTAAACAAACTTAGTCAATTCCATTCCATAGCCAACATACCACACGGCCATATGCTATTTTTCCATATCAACTAAATTCATCCAACTTTCAATTCCCATATGCATTTCATCACAAATACAACTAGAATATAACATAAATTCAACACAACTTGGCTATACAACATACATATACACACGGCTACAAGCCATATACCAAACCCACATTGCAAACTTCCAGTTTTCCATACAATCAACACATTTCTACATACTACAACACAATCAAAACTTCATAACACAATAAAAAGGTAGAAATTCTTACCTTTTCTTCAAGTCTTCTTCACTTGGAAATATGATCACTTTGGTGATTCTAATGCTCCCCACTCCAATCCAACTATACCAAGTTACAAAGGAACCTTGACTTAGTAGGAAATCAACAAGAAAAGAATTTTTGAAGCAATATTTTTGGTACCTAAATTTCCAAGGCAAACCCGAAACCTCTTGCTCTTTTTTTTTTTTCTTTGTTGTTCTTATCTTCTAATTCCTTAAGTCTTCTATGATATATGTAATTGAAGTGCTTGGTCACATGACCAAACACATGACCAACTAAAATTGGGCTTGGGTCAAGGCCTTGTATGGCCGGCCATGACCCCTATTTTGGGCCTCAACTCCAATTAAATTTTTGAGCCCAATAACTTATAATTCACATTTTGTAATTCCCGAAACTAATTTCCAAAATTCCAAAATTACCCTTAACCTTGTCCCACACTTTCATGACTCTATTCTTTCATGCATAACTCCTATGTTCAACAAAATATCAAATTGATCTTATATCTCAAGAATCCAATGTAATTCAAGTCTTTTCCAAACGTGTGAAAACACAGGTCATAACATCCTCCCCCCCTTTAGAACATTCGTCCTCGAATGTAAAATTAATCTTATAGGGTTGGAAAATACTTTGGGGGAGTTCATGCTTACAAACAACATATAAGACATACGATTGACATTGAAATGAAATTAAGCAGGATTTAAGGTTACCTGTGGGCATAGGGAACAATTGAGGATATTTCTTCTTCATTTCTTCCTCAGACTCCCAGGTCATTTCCTCCCGGTTATTATTCCGCCACAGTACCTTAACGGAGGCCACATCTTTATTCCGGAGCCTCCTTACCTGACGATCCAAGATAGATACGGGCTGCTCTTCGTACGATAACTGCTCCGTCACCTGAATATCATCAGCGGGGAATACTCTGGAAGGGTCACCAATGCATTTGCGGAGCATAGACACATGGAATACCGGATGTACCGCTTCCAAATCAGATGGCAAATCTAACTCATAGGCGACATTTCCAACCTTCCGAACAATCTGATAAGGCCCAATATAACGCGGACTGAGCTTACCCTTTCTGCCGAACCGCATCACGCCTTTCATAGGCGATACCTTCAGGAATACCCAGTCGCCTACCTGAAACTCCAATGGTCGACGCCGTTTATCCGCGTATGACTTCTGTCGACTCTGGGCTGCCAACAGTCGCTCTCGAATAAGTTTTACCTTGTCCACGGCCTGCTGGACCATATCTGGGCCAATCAACTCTGACTCGCCAATATCAAACCAGCCAATCGGCGATCTGCATTTCCTGCCATATAGAGCCTCGTACGGAGCCATCTGGATGCTGGAATGGTAACTGTTATTATATGCGAACTCAATCAACGGCAAGTGATCATCCCATCTGCCTCTGAAATCAATAACGCAGGCCCGCAACATATCCCCCAGCGTCTGTATAGTGCGCTCGGCCTGCCCGTCGCTCTGAGGATGAAATGCGGTGCTCAGACTCACCTGAGTCCCTAGTCCCTCTTGAAAAGATCTCCAGAAATGCGCCGTAAACTGGGCGCCTCTGTCAGAAATAATAGATATAGGAACCCCGTGAAGCTTCACAATCTCCTTAATATAGAGCCTGGCATAATCCTCGGTCGAATAGGTAGTCCTGACGGGAAGAAAATGGGCTGATTTCGTCAGCCTATCAACGACGACCCAGATGGAATCATACTTCCGTGGAGTGCGAGGCAAACCTGTAATGAAGTCCATATTAATAACCTCCCACTTCCAAGTCGGGATTTCCATCTCCTGCAACAGTCCACCCGACTTCTGATGCTCAACCTTGACCTGCTGACAATTAGGACACTGGGCGACGAATTCTGCAATATCCCGCTTCATACCGTCCCACCAGTATAAGCATCGGAGATCATGGTGCATCTTCGTAGACCCAGGATGGACCGAATAGCGAGCATAATGTGCCTCGCTCATAACCTGCTGCCGAAGGCCTGCAATATCAGGTACACACAACCTGCCTCTGTATAACAAAGTGCCGTCTGGTGGAAACTCGAACGGAGTCTTCTCCTTATCATAGGCTGTGTCCCTGTACCGAGCTAAGACAGGATCCTCGAACTGATGCCGCTTAATATCGTCCCTGAGGGATGACTCAAACCCCTCGAACAGAAATCCGTGTATCTCCAGAATCGGCCAGACGAACCCCGAGACTAGCCAACTGCTGAATATCACGGGATATCTCTCTCCTGTCTGGCTGTAAATCGGCCAAACTGCCCATAGACTTCCGACTGAGCGCATCGGCAACAACATTAGCCTTACCCAGATGATACAGAATATCCACGTCATAATATTTCAGAAGCTCCAGCCACCTCTGCTGTCGCAAATTAAGCTCTCTCTGCCTGAAAATATACTGGAGACTCTTATGATCAGTATAGATATCCACATGAACGCCATATAAATAGTGTCTCCATATCTTCAGAGCATGAATCACCGCCGCGAGCTCCAGATCGTGGGTAGGATAATTCTTCTCATGCTTTTTGAGCTGCCGGGAAGCATACGCTATAACTCTGCCGTGCTGCATCAATACACAGCCTAACCCCATGCCAGAAGCGTCACAATAAATAACATACCCGTCCGGTTCCTCTGGAAGAGTCAGAACTGGGGCTGTAGTCAGCTTCTCCTTCAGTAACTGGAAGCTCCGTTCACAAGCGTCAGACCACTGGAACTTAGCTCCCTTCTGAGTCAGCCTTGTCAAAGGCGCTGAAATCGAAGCAAACTTCTCCACAAATCTCCTGTAATAACCTGCTAATCCCAGGAAACTGCGTACCTCTGTGGGCGTAGTAGGTCTGGGCCAATTCTTCATGGCCTCAATCTTCTGTGTGTCCACCCGGACACCATCAGCTGCAATAATATGCCCCAAGAAAGCCACTGAAGACAGCCAAAATTCACACTTAGAAAATTTCGCATATAATTTCTGATGTCGGAGTACCCCTAATACCGATCTCAGATGATCTGCGTGCTCCGCCTCAGACTGAGAATAAACCAGGATATCATCAATGAATACAATTACAAACATATCCAAGAATGGCCTGAATACCCGGTTCATCAAATCCATGAATACTGCGGGAGCATTAGTAAGCCCAAAAGACATAACCCTGAACTCGTAATGTCCATATCGGGTCCGGAAAGCTGTCTTAGGGATATCGGCCTCTCGTACTCGCACCTGGTGGTAACCGGATCGAAGATCTATCTTCGAAAAACACTTAGCGCCCTGCAGCTGATCAAACAAATCATCAATCCTGGGGAGGGGGTATTTATTCTTTATAGTTATCTTATTCAGCTGCCGATAATCAATACACATACGCAGCGACCCGTCCTTCTTACGCACAAATAATACCGGGGCTCCCCAAGGCGAAGTACTGGGTCTGATGAAGCCCTTATCCAACAAATCTTTCAGCTGCTCCTTCAACTCCTTTAATTCTGCAGGCGCCATTCTATACGGAGGAATAGAGATAGGCTGAGTGTCTGGGAGTAAGTCAATAGAGAAATCTATTTCCCGCTCTGGAGGAAGACCTGGAAGCTCGTCGGGGAAAACATCTGGAAACTCGTTAATCACGGGGACTGATTGAAGTGTCGGCGTCTCTGCGTCCAAGTCTTGCACCCGTACCAGATGATAGATATAACCCTTTCTAATCATTTTCTTTGCCTTAAGGTATGAAATAAACTTACCTTTCGGCGATGCTGTATTTCCAGCCCAATCTAAAACTGGCTCCCCGGGAAACTGGAAGCGAACCACCTTATTCTGGCAGTCAACATTAGCATAACAGGAAGCTAGCCAGTCCATACCCATGATAACATCAAATTCAGTCATATCTAACTCTACCAGATCTGCCTTAGTATCACGGCCACATACAATCACAGAACAGTCTTTATAAACCTGTTTCGCTACAATAAAGTCCCCTATCGGTGTGGCTACCTCAAATGGCTCTATAGGTTCAGACATAATACCAATTTTACCGGCAACAAGAGGTGAAATATATGATAAAGTCAAACCTGGATCAATTAATGCATACACAGACCGAGAGAAGACCAATAAAGTACCTGTAACGACATTAG
Source organism: Lycium barbarum (assembly GCF_019175385.1). Lineage (NCBI taxonomy): Eukaryota > Viridiplantae > Streptophyta > Magnoliopsida > Solanales > Solanaceae > Lycium > Lycium barbarum. Next base: position 67,736,577 of record NC_083340.1, read on the forward strand.
GAGATGCCTCCTGATCCTGGCGGCTGGCCAAAGCATAAATGCGGTTCGAAGGACCGCTAATACCAGAAGCTCCACCACGGCCTCTGCCGCGACCCGCTGGTGCCGAAATACCCTGCCCCGTAGGGCGCATAGCCACTGACGAAGATGAAGACCCAGCGGCTGATCCGGTAGGCTGCGCTGCACCACCCGAACTACCCTTATACGGGCAATCTCTCACAGAATGGCCCTGACGGACACAAGAAAAGCATGCACCGGTGGCTCTGTAGCACTCTCCCGTATGGTATCTGCCGCAAAAGGAACACTGAACCCTGGGTGGCCTCATCTGACCAGAACCCCTATCTGTCCGTGAACCTGAAACCCTGGAGCTCTGGCCCGCTCCTGAATACCCTGGGCTCTCGAACCTGCGACCTGTAGGCTGGGGAGGCGCGCTCTGCGCCGGCTGAGATGAAAATCTGCTAGGCTGCTGCGGCTGTTGGGGCTGTCTGCCCCGAAAATCTCCAGATGACCTGGCCCTCTTGGGCTGTCTCCGATCCTGGCCCCTGTCAGGCTGGTGTGTCCTCCTCTGCCCCGATCCTCCATACCCTGGGCATGGGCCTGGATACGGGCAATGTCCATACCGGGCTGAGCAGCCAATACTAAGCAGCTATCAACAAAATACCGATCCAGCCCCATAATATATCTGTGCATCCGGTCCGCCATAGTAGCCACCACAGTAGGTGCATATTGGGCCAAGGAATCAAACTCCAAACTATAGTCCCGGATACTGCGGCCCTTCTGCCTCAATAATAAGAATCTATCAGATCTAGCTCGTCGCAACTCTGGGGGCAGAAAATGTCCAAGAAACGCCTGAGAAAAATCGCCCCAAGCTGCTGGAGGAGCGCCGTCCCCCCTGGATAGCCCCCATGACTCGTACCAATTTGCCGCCACATCATATAACCGGTACGAAGCTAACGCGACTGACTCTGTCTCGGAAGCATTAATCAAATCTAGAGTGCGTCGCATCTTCCTGATAAACTCCTCAGGATCCTCCTCGGGCTTTGTCCCAAAGAACTCTGGAGGGTTACAAGTCAAAAACTCACAGGCTCTCGAACTATCACGCCTGACTGTCCGGTCACCTCCCAGTCCATGCCCCTGAACCTGCCCTGCCACCAGTCTCGTCAGCAACCGGACTACCTCCCTCATAGACTGATCCTCAGTGCCTAGACGTGGAGCTGGAGGCTCAGGTACTAGAACTGCGGGAGCTGGCGGTGGAGCCGCCCCCCGATCTGCGGCTGCGGCCGCCCCAATCTCCTCCACGAGTGGCGGTGTAGACGAACCCTCTGTCTGGGGAAAAGTCCCCGGAGGAATATGTGCCTGGGCCCTGGTAATCCTCTGGACCCGGCTAGTCTCTCCCAAGGCTGCTGACTTGGCCTTTTGGGCCGCTGTTGCCTTTTTTGGAGGCATATCTACAAACATAGCCACTCGTTAGGAAGGGGTCATCCTGATAACACAGCTCTATCGCACGATCTAAGACAGAAAGAAGGGTAGTATCCTAAATGCCCTGTAGCCTCCTGTTTATAGGCGTGGTGCACAACACACCGATAAACAAGACTCTACTAGACACGGTCTGTGGACATTCCAAGGACGAACTGCTCTGATACCACTTTTGTCACGACCCAACCCCGTGGGCCGCGACCAGTGCCCTAGCTGGGCACCTATACGTACCCGATACCCAAATTAGCATATTATCAGAATAATAATATAATAATAACATTAATGGATGCTACAGAATTTAGCCGAAGAGCAGACTTGGCACACAGAAGCCGATAAGGCTATCATAAAACAAAACATCCCAAACATATGTACAGAACCCACACAGATGTATCCACAGACCTCTACAGAACATATCATAATCATAAGACGGGACAGGGCCCCGTCATACCCTGAACAAAGTACATATCCAGATAGCAGTGACAGACTGTACCAAAAGATGGGCTCTGTAGAAGAGAGCGCCCCAAAATAGCAGAAATGGGATCCTAAACGTGCGGATCAGCAAACCTGTCGTCTGTACCTGCGCGGCATTAAAACGCAGCCCCCGAAGAAAGGGGGTCAGTACGAAATATGTACTGAATATGTAAAGCGGAATCACAGAAGTCAAATCATAATGATTACAGAAAATGGGTACAAAATCCAGAGTGTCAAATGCATATTTCCAAATCAGACAGAATGTGTACAGAAACATATGTCATATCATATCCGATCCTTGCCACGGGACTCGGCAGACAGAACGTGGTCACCCTCCCGACACTGGTGCCACAATACAGAGGAATCAGAAAAGGGGTGTGGCCCCGTATCATATAATATCATATCAAAATGGCCATAACAGATCAGATCAGAATAGGCGGACATGGCACATCATACTCCACAGACCCATGTACGCGTATACCTGCCCCCTCACATCGGGACGCGGCGAACAATGCAGAGAATTACGCTTGACAACATATCCTGGCCCGGGCTCAGTGTGGGAAACATTGGGACATCCACGAATGGAGTAGTGAGAGACTAATGCAATTTAAAAATATCATAAGTATTTTCAAAGACTCGATGAGGCGTAGCAAAGACAAACAAATCAAATGGAGTCGGACGGAATCAGAATTATCACAATTCGGATATCATAATAATTTACAGAAATATAACTTTACTGAAGTCATTCCGAGTGTCAAAATAATTTATAAGATTTAATAGAATATCTAATATAATATTCGTTAAGCGATTAATAGGGTAATTAAAACATTTCTTTCAAAAATCGCTTAAAAAGGAAGCTTTAGCATATTAGGGGCAAAACCGTAAATAGTGGGCCCGCCTCAGAACAAATAAGGCGGCGGGCTCAAATTGTGCCCTCTAAACATATAATATCATCTACGAAGGTTATACAGACATCCTATGACTTTCTGAGTAATTTAGAGCACAATTGCATAATTTCAGAAAAAGCGTATCAAAATGGTTCAATTCTACTGAAGGAAAAACTAAAATTTTGTCTTGCGGATTCCGAGGGCCAAGAGGTCCTTCGAGGCCCGGATCCGACCCTAATACACTAAGGGCATGCCAAGGGAAGAATTGGGTTTGCTTTACATACCTTTCACGCTCCTTAAGCCTTTCCAAACTCACTTCCCGTTTCGTCGAAAAACTGCAATTGGTCAAGTTTACCAATTGTGAGTTATGAATACCAAAGTTCCAACTTAATGCATATTTGGCTACCGAAATTTCGGCAGCACTTCCCCTATACATATAGCACCCCGAGAATTCAACTCGGCTATAATTCATCAACAACAACCCAAACGACAACATCAATATCAACAATAAACATTAAAAACACAAATATCCTTCAACTAGTCATTTTTCTCACAAGTTGACATAATCTTCAATTCAACCCAAACTTTCGAACTAACATCATGATTTCACATCCATTATCACTCAAGATCATCACAATATAGATTTAGAGACATTTCATTTCATTTTCCTTAAGATATACACTCGATATCCATAATATACAACTTTCCGCCAAAGTCTTAACTTATGCAAAACATCAAATCTTTGGCATACAATTTCATAACATGTTTCCAACTTCCAAATTCATCAATGATCATCACAACTAACAACCAAACAACTTCATTTCCTTAATGTCGGAAAATCATACTAAAACGACATAAGTTTCTACATTCCAATTCAATACAAACTTATATCATTCTAACTTCATTTCCATGCCAAGCATTACAACAACACTCCAATACACTAAACAAACTTAGTCAATTCCATTCCATAGCCAACATACCACACGGCCATATGCTATTTTTCCATATCAACTAAATTCATCCAACTTTCAATTCCCATATGCATTTCATCACAAATACAACTAGAATATAACATAAATTCAACACAACTTGGCTATACAACATACATATACACACGGCTACAAGCCATATACCAAACCCACATTGCAAACTTCCAGTTTTCCATACAATCAACACATTTCTACATACTACAACACAATCAAAACTTCATAACACAATAAAAAGGTAGAAATTCTTACCTTTTCTTCAAGTCTTCTTCACTTGGAAATATGATCACTTTGGTGATTCTAATGCTCCCCACTCCAATCCAACTATACCAAGTTACAAAGGAACCTTGACTTAGTAGGAAATCAACAAGAAAAGAATTTTTGAAGCAATATTTTTGGTACCTAAATTTCCAAGGCAAACCCGAAACCTCTTGCTCTTTTTTTTTTTTCTTTGTTGTTCTTATCTTCTAATTCCTTAAGTCTTCTATGATATATGTAATTGAAGTGCTTGGTCACATGACCAAACACATGACCAACTAAAATTGGGCTTGGGTCAAGGCCTTGTATGGCCGGCCATGACCCCTATTTTGGGCCTCAACTCCAATTAAATTTTTGAGCCCAATAACTTATAATTCACATTTTGTAATTCCCGAAACTAATTTCCAAAATTCCAAAATTACCCTTAACCTTGTCCCACACTTTCATGACTCTATTCTTTCATGCATAACTCCTATGTTCAACAAAATATCAAATTGATCTTATATCTCAAGAATCCAATGTAATTCAAGTCTTTTCCAAACGTGTGAAAACACGGGTCATAACAGGCCCAGTCTAATACCGGACTGACCCGGCCCAGATCAATGAGAAGAGGGGTAACACCAGTTCTCTTCCTCATTTTCACTTTTCCTTCATGCCAAACATCCCCTTCTCTCACCTCTCTTCTTCTTTTAACCCTAGCCTTAGTAGCCGCCTAGGCTTTCTCCTCTCTCTCATGCCAGAAATGGCAATGGCGCAGAGAAGAGCAGGCCCATTCAGTCCCTGCACATCCATATGAGGTAGCATTAATTGCTACTTCCCTTTTCTCCACTCGTTCTCACCAAACGCAACCTAAGCTGGGTAATTCTCGCTCCTCTCTCTCTTATTTTTAATTTTTTCATCTGAACTAAGTACACAATGCATTGATGACCTTGGTTTGATATGTTTCAACCCTCGAATCTCATTGGTTCTTAATGAACCGACCAAATTGAGGGTGATGGTTAAGAATCAACCGTTCAAAGTTATTTTTGGTTAAATATTAGCCGTTGGTTGTTGGATGGAAGGATGATTTCTCAGAAATCACACTAGTCCCACATCAGTTGGGGAATTAAGGTTGGATATTTAGGGGTTCTATAAATAGAACCCCCACTTCATTGAATTAAAGGGGAAGAAGTTCTTGAACACTCACGCATACGCAAAAGCTTAAGATTTGAGTTTTGACTCGAGTTCTGGGCTGTTCTAGTAAAATTTTACACTTAAATTTTTAAAGGTTAGGTTTCTAGTTAAAAAAATTTGATTTTTACCTTCTTGTGTATGGTTGAGTTGAGGACGGGAAGCACAAAGGCTTTCAACTCTATTCTTGCTCGCGGCTGCGCATCAAAAAGGTAAATTTTTTATCATTTTTCTTCTTTTGTTTAGTTTATGTTTAGCTAAGACGTTTAGTTAAAGTATGGATCTGATTATTGATTTGGTATTTATTGGTATGAATGTTCTAATTATGTGGCAACTGAATATTGGATGAATTGAGTAGTGTGTTTGATATTGGAGTTTATTTGGCTGTTCAACTATATGTTGAGCACGGTACAATTCTTTAGACACTCAATATATTGATACATGATCTTGAGTTTAGTAATTTGAGTCTGAAAGATTGGTAATGAAACATTTTGGTCTCATTTGCCTAGGCTGTCTATTGTTGAGTCAATGATATGCATTAATTAAAGGGTTAGAACTAGGAGGTAAATGAGATTAGGAAGTGTTTGAACTAATGGAAGGCTATTAGTTATTTAGAAGGAAGTGTGTGAGTTAATAATGGGTCATTAATTATTAAGAATGAATTGAGCAGGTATACTGCTTTACAGAACTAACCGTTGTGATGCCAAAAATGTGCAATAGGTAGGGGGAAGGGAAGAGCAGAGCAACATAAACATTTTCTAAATCTTATAGTATACTGTTTATCATTATATGGAGTCATGTCTAGAGGAAAAGCTATCATGAGTTGTTTTGAATTGGTCTTTAAAGTTAGGTCACTGGGAATGCGGTCGGAACCTAGATGTTTACTACATCACTCATTTGTGAGTACAATTATTTTTGTTCTGTTGTTACATCTACATATGATGTTTGGTAAATTGGGATTAAGCATTGACTAAGACTGGTTTTCTGAGGACTTGAGTACATTTCAAAGGTTTAATTAGACTAAAATGAGAGGCCTGCATTAAAATTGAACTAGTTCAAGCCTATTTCAACTGTTTGCTCATATGAACTCTAATGCTTTTGCTTGGAAACCTTGGTTTTTTTTTTTTAAAAATAAAATAAAATAGAAATAAGAGGGAAATAGCCTTAAATACTTCAAGCTGTCTCGATGACTACACTCCCTAAAGAGTATGAACTTGATGAAGTTAAATTATTTGGTGACTCCGTGTGAATTTGATTAGATTATGAGCATGTAAATGTCTTAATCCTATTGAGAAGAATCCTGTCTGCTTGAGTACATACATACATGAGCCTATTCTGATATTCCCTTATAAGGTGGAGATAATGTACTTAGAATTGAATGTGGTTATTAATGTCTTCACTTAAAGACACAGTGGGTAAAACAGGGATTATCTAACACCTTTTGTCGGTTCTTATAATTGGAGTCACTCATATAGCCTCTATTACCTTTCTCAGAGTCATTATGGAAATTCTAAATAAGAAAGATGATAAAACAAGATTGAAATGGGTCCCAAATAGTTTGACTTAGTTAAATGAAACAAAGGTATTTTATAGTTGTATTTGTCTTACTTGGGGGGGGGGGGGGGGGAGGGGGTATTAGAGCCTGTTTTAACGAAGGGATTGGGAGAGTATGGACATAGGAGTTGAAACCTGTTTTATTTTGTGCAGTTCTTTGATCTTGCTAAATGAATATAGTTAGCATTTGTTCTAACTGTGAATGATACTACTTGTCATCTACCTGGTTGTGATGGGATGAGAAGAAAGGGGCAAAACAGGACACACACATACTTGGCTAGAATTAATCTGGGGATATGACATACATACCTGTCTAAGTTTAAAGGACCAAAAGTAGGATTGGGGTAATTCAGTAATGATAATCTAATGGCAAACTAGCTAAACTAGCCATCTGTATCTGTACTGTCTAAACATGAGATAAGGAATGGTCTTAATGACAAGATCTTTGTAGTCACTAGGGTTTATGAGTAAGCTAAAGACTCCATGGCACAAATGAGCCTTTTTAAAAGGTGCCCTGGGAGATGATCAAGGGGAATCAAGCCTTGCTTGGTTCACAACACCTTTCCTCCATATAAAAGACACCATGGCATTTCTGTAAGTCCATAGGGGTGCTTGTTTACCGAGAAAACCACCTCCTACAAGTCCTATCATTAGGCCAAGGGGTGTTAGGTTAAAATCAAAGCTATTTTGTCACAATGATCTGCTGAAACTAAAAAATGAATCTGTGTGTATAACTGATTGATTTAGACACAAAAGAGGATATGTTTGACTAGAAAGGAGACCTGAATTCTAAGTCATGAAAGTTGAACCATTAAGATCATTAGAATTACTTGAATCTTTTCTTTAATAGCATAATTATTCTCTGTCTCTCTCCTTATTATCTGAGTTATAGTGTATGCAAGTTCTGTGTGTCTAGTTGTGGATTTCTCTCATTTTATCAAACTGAGCTAAGGCTTAAAGATAGCTCCTGTGCCATCTCTGAATATTTGGGCTCATTTATACTTTGCCTAGCCATGTTTAAACTATAGTCCCTGTGCTATGCATTTTGAATGCCTTAATTGGTATGATCAATTCTTCTCCTTGTCCCATCCTTGTTGTGAACACATATTCCCTATCTGGTTAAGATTATAAGTAGTTAAGCTGATTCATTTACTCATCCCTGTTTTAGTCATAAGAGTTGCCAAAGGCCTGAATTTGATACTGAATCTATGTGAATAGCTTGGTGTTACACCTCGGAAAATTTTTCGTTGATGCACAGTGAATAGACTAACGAAGAGCTTGAAGTATACGGTATTTCGATAAGTAAGGAATGACATTTGATGACCCTAATTAAAATTTCAAAGATATTCGAGAAAGGGGGAGAAAGTTGCCAAGAGAAGGCAAGGCATACGATAGGTATCGAAAAGGAATTACGAGTAACAAGTTAATGAGGATCTAATAATGCTTTGAAGGAGAGTTATAACGTCTCTTAGATTGTTAATGAGGTGGTAAACAAGTGCTAAGAAGGTTCCATAAGAATTGGAGATCAAACGAGTCGACGAGAATGAACTTCGGATCACTAGGGATTATACGGCCAAACATACTGGCCGTATAAAACATACGGACCGTATGTTGGACCGTACAATCAGCCCATATTGTCACCATTCTCTGGACCAATTCTACGGCCAGACATACGGTCAGCATAATTTATACGGACCGTATGTTGGTCCGTAGAACTGGTCGGGAACAAATTGGTGTATTTAATGAGGGACCAAGTCTTATTTCATTTCATTTCCATATCACACCCCTTCTCTCTAAAACATCCCTCTACATTTATTCCACAATAATTCAAGAGGTATTAGTCATCAACAACATAAACTAAGTGAATCTAGTGTAAGAAACCCATTAAAAGATCATCCAAGTCAAGAAATCTCATTGGAGGTGAACTAGGGTTTTGGCTCAAGTGAAGTATTTCCACCCAAAGCTTGTTCCTACAATATCTAAGGTAAGATTTATGGTATTTCCATGTTGTTTAAGGTATTTGAAAGTTGAAATACTTGGATTGTAGAAGGATGTAGAAAAATGGGTCATGAATGTGGAATAGTGCCATTTTGAGTAATAGCTTGAATTGAGTCATGATTCTTGATGTGTTGTGATATTGATATGTTATAAATGATGTTAAGAACATGGGATAGGAAATGTATATGAATGAACGTAGTCGTGTGTTATGACCATGGATATGGGTGATTGGAAGTGAATTGAGAAATATAGATAATGTGGATGAATAAAGGCTATTGTTATGATATTGTGAATGTATTATTGACGTTTGGGAGTTGATTGCGATATGGAGGAATGTTGTATAAATAAAGGAGATGCTGTCCGATTTTCTCTAGCTTTAGTCGTGTATGCTAGCTATCGATTTCTAATGATAGTATAACTTTAATGAAGGTAGAAACGCGAGCGTTGAAGGAGAACGTGCAAGTGGTAAAATAGTTGAACAGGAAGGTATGTAAGGCTAACCCTTCTTTCATAAGGCATGGTTCTTTGGCCAATCTTCTAAATCTTTTATAAGTCTATGATGTCCTCCAAATGACTATCTTCAAAACCTATTAAGCTTATGATTATCGATATGTTACGATTGTACTAAGTTCCACATATGACGAGTAATCCTATAAGGATAGATGTAATGAACGACGATGATAGTGATAACGATACGATAACGACGATAATAGCGATGACGATAATGATGACGATAATGATAGTGATGATAATAGTAAAGATGCTTATGAGCTATTATGTATATGTATCTATGTATGACTATTATGGAACCCCGAGATTATAAGGCCGGGTAGAATATGTATATATTTATGTAACGCGCGTACACCTCTGCAGTTTGTACGGATAACCCTGAAGCCTTGGTAGGACCAGATATGTGTAACCTTGAGCCTTGGTTGGCCAAGTATGTATGATAAATCGAGCCTAGCAATGATCGGGTACGTGAAACACCGAAACTTCTTGGTCGGGCATGCTATGTAAATGCTATGTATGTGCTATGGTTATGTATATGATATAGATATGAGTATGAATACGGATATGATACGAATATGAATAAGAATATGTATATGGTATGCATGTGAATAAAGATATGTATATGGATACGAGTATGGATACGAAATGTAAATGAGTACGGATATGAAAACAGATACGAATTCGGATGTATGTACACAACCTCGCATTAGAAATGGAAAGTCCCTATGAAAAACAAGTAAGTGCTTATGACAATGATATTACTATCTCCCATCTAATGCTATTTCTCGTGTCGCTTATTATGCTTCTATATAGATGTCACGACCCGACTAGGGGCCGTGACGGGTACCCGGGGCTAACCACCGAGCACCGCTCGTTCTACTACTTATTATGCTCATTAAACGTTCTTCTATCAAATTCATACTCAAATTATGAGAAAGTCATATTTCATTTAAAAACATAAATACTTTTATATACATAAACCTTTCGGCTATCAAATATATATATATATATATATATATATATATATATATATATACATAGCAGCAACCTTGTGAGACCATATAACCCACACTGCGTATCTACGAGCCTCTACTGGAGTACTAGACATAAGGACGGGACAATACCCCGTCATGCCAAAAACATACATATACATATATACCAAAAGAATAATCAATGGCACCTCCGAAAGATGGAGTGCTCTTCAAATCAGCTAGTAGCTCCTACGAGTCTGGATCGCCTCCCTGTCTACCTGTGGGCATGAACACAGCGTCCAAAGAAAACGAACGTCAGTACGAATATTGTACTGAGTATGAGAGGCATAAACAATAATGATGCATCAATGAGATAAAGGAAGCATCAATAAGGAGCAACTGTATATGACTGTAACTTATAGAAGAAATAGCACATGCTGGCTTACTCATAATCATCATCATCTCATGTATGCAATAATGTATAAGCTGCCCATCCATATAGGTACGGTGTGATAATGTATAAGCTGCCCGTCCATATAGGTACGGTGTGTAAGCCTGCGTCCAGGCCTCCCGCGTTCGGGGCATAAGCTGCCCACTAGAGTGGCGTGTATGTATGCCCGCCTTAGCGGTGTCTGCCCGGTCATATAGGCACGGTGTAATATCATCATCATGTGCATATCATAGGCCTATCATACTATAACCATAATGCATGCATAATAGCTCAAGGATAGCTATACTTTATCGGGGTGACGTAAGGTCGTGATCCCCCGATTTCATTATGGAGCATTCATCGACATTTTTCCTCACTTTGAAGGGATTAGCATATAAGGTGAGTGTATACAATAACGACATCCATGGGTTATAGATAGCATCATTAGCTTTATAGGATCATCATATCATGGACTCTAGATTCTTTAGACTCAAACTTATCATCATCGTTGTCGTACTCGTAGTGTATCTCTTATTTCACATGGATATTCATGAACAAGGACTCTTAGTTTTCTTGAAGATAGGAAACTCATGAAGAAGGGGGAAATTCATTCCATAAGATTCATGCCTTAGAAAGAAAGGACTAGCCTCACATACCTTTGGCGTTTAACTACTCTATTGCTTGTCCGTCCTCCTTTAATGCTCACGTCTTTACCTTCAAAATAATTCGCATTAACATTAGCTAAGCGATTATAAGAATGTGCTTATTGAAGCTAAGGAAAATTGGGCAGCATTTCCTTTGTTTATACAACTTTTCCATATTCTATATCAACTCCCAACATTCATAACAACACTCACAATGTAATAGACAACAATCATCATTCATCTACATTATCCGCATTTTCTCATATCTAATACTTATTCCATGTTCTAAATGTCATTCACAACATATTTACAATCACAACATACCAATATTCATAATTCAATCCAAATCTCTCACCCAACAATGTCACTATTCACACATTCATGACCCATTTCCTATGTCTTTCTACAATCCATGTGTTTTTAACTTTCAACACCCTAAACAACCAAGAATGATCATAAAACTCACCTTAGATGATGGATGAACAACACTTGAGTGAAGCATCTCTTCTTGCACCAAAACCCTAACTCACTTCCCTTGAGTTTTCTTGGTGTGGATGAACTTTGATTAGGTTTCATATGCTTGATTTTGTGGTTTTGATGTAGTTGATCATGGTTTTCCCTTGATTTCTTGTGGATGAATACTAGAGAGTGTTCTATAGTTTTCTTGAAGTGTAGATGAGTGAAGTGAAATGAAATAAAATGAAGGAGAGAGGTCCTTATATTAAATTGAAACCTGTCCCGACCTAAATATACAGACCAACATACGGTCCGTACATTTTATACGGGCCGTATGTGTGGCCATATGTTTGGTCCAGAATATTATGGTACTCTTGGCTAATTATACGGCCTAACATAGGACCAGTATAATTTATACGGTCCGTATGTTGGGCCGTATAGTGCCCAGCTGTCCCGATTTCGTTCTCGTCCACTCGTTTAATCTCCAATCCTTATGGAACCTTCTTGACACTTGTTTAACACCTCAATACCAATCTAAGGGATGTCATCACTCATCTCCAAGACATCATTGTGCCATCATTAAGTCATCGTCCAAAATTCTTACCCGACACATAATATATCCTTTACTTCCTTTGACAAACTTCTTCATTTCCGTTAAATGCCTTTGGATCTCAATTAGAATCATCGAATGCCATCTCTTACTTATTAAATCATTGTATACGTCGCGCTCTTTTCTAGCTTATTCACTGTACGTTAACGGGGAATTTTCCCAGGTGTAACATTCTTCCCCCCTTTTGGAACATTCGTCCTCGAATGTTAAATACTCGGGAATTCTATGAAAATTTCGCCAGAGTCTCCCCTGTAATATGACATTACCATCCTATCACAGCAACCCACAATAATATTGCCTCATAGGGCCACAACACAACAAAACTAAAATTTGGCCATACACGACCAATATGCTTAAACAAGGAAAGCATACATACCTCACGGTCTTGGTGTTTCATCACGAATCTTTCCTGGGGGATGGAATAAGTGCGGATATGTGGATTTCATTTTCTCTTCCGCTTCCCAAGTCATTCTTCTCGGTTGTTATTTTTCCATAAGACCTTAACTGAGGCCACTCCTTTATATCGAAGTCTCCATCCTTGCCTATCTAATACGACAAGGGGTACTTCCTCATAACTCAACTTTTCCGTCACTTGAACATCATTTACTGGCACAATCCTAGTAGGATTTCCAATATATTTACGAAGCATCGAGGCATGGATGGTAGATCTAACTCATAAGCCATCTTGCCTATTTTGCATACAATCTTATAAGGCCTAATGCATCGGGGACTAAGCTTCCCTTTCATTCAGTGATCATATTGCATTCGTAAGTTGTCATACCCCAGGGCTACTGTAGTAAGCACTTATGTCACATTCGAAGTAATTATCCTATTTATCCCTAACAATAATCCCAACTCAACAGTTTAACTCAATTTACCATATATTTTCCTTCAATTGACCCAGGGGTATCATGACCACACTATTCTTGTTTACCTCTTACTCCTCTTTTTAAGTACCCACTTGGTTTCATTGGCGACGTATAATTACTTGCAAGTTACATACACATCTATACATATACATGTATCCACATCTGCATCCATATTCATAATCGTACTCATTTACCTATCATATCCATGGTCATATTCATATACATATCATTTACATAGCATGCCGACCACGAAGGTTCGGTGTTCCGCGCACCCGACCATAACTAGGCTCGGCGTCGTTCATACCAAAAGTCTTTTGTCTATCTGTAGTAACTTATCTCATCGTACTCTCTTCCTTCCTTTATCTTGTTTTCCTTGATTATCGTATCTAGCGTCCTGCTATAGAAAACCTTAGGTCTTTTTCTTAATTGTCGCTTAGGAGTAGCAATATTAGTAACAACGACTTAACCGCTAGTACCTTTTCTTCTATTCTAATATAGTATAGCCATCTTTCCCTTGAGTTATTTGCTCTCAATATCACGGGGCTCAAGGTCTTCGCGAATGGTTTCTCGTAGAGTCTCAGATGTCCGTTCAATTCGTGTCCGTTTATTTACTGGTTATTAGACTCATTCCTGCATAACTCTCACTTTTTTTTAGAGTCTATATCTATCACATCATCGGGTTCATCGTTTCAATTTCTACACTCGTATTTTACTTACTCGCTTCCCCCCTTTAAGGGTTTTACTTGTACCATTCTTAAATCTGTTGCCTCACCTTCAAAGCTTGAATTCATGTATCCCTTACTATACTACATCTCATTTATGCCGTTTCCCATAATTTATAACTACGATAATTCATGTGGGAGACCTTAACATACTCATCTTGCAGTTTTTGTAACCAAGTAATACAATCAATATAACAATCCGAACAAGGAAGTATTTTCACTTAGCTCCTCCGGTAGCTATGAGTTAATATCTAAATCCGCTCCAATTAACAACTTTCTGCCCCATAGGGAATGCTCACAATAGTAGTAGGTTTAGTTATCCATACCATCCATTTAATGTCACTTGCCCTCTTCTTCGGCGCTCAAAATTCGTTTGTAACGTCATCTTTGTTTTCCAGGGCCTAAGTCTCATACGCCCCTAATACCCCTTAGGCCTCATATTCTTTTACTCTTGTTTTGCACTCAACACTGACTTCAAAACCAATCATAATCTTAGTATACTTGTCGTTGATGATAGCTTTACTCTATCGCTTTATTGTCGTACAGTAAACTCATAACTCATAATCATCTTTTTCTTTTCCACTCTTTACTTCATATACTTTACTCGTTCTAACTTGGCACAAATATTCGTAGGAGATACATTTTTCTTTTAGTCATAACACGACTACTTCTTAAGTGCGCGTACTTCGTATATTTCTTTTTCTCTCTATTCTCATTCTTATTCCTTTACATTCTTTCCTCCTCAATTAATCTTATTTCCTCCCCCTTTTATGGTTAATCCTTTCGTTATTCATCTTCCTGTAGTCTTGGTCTTTTACATTCAGCTAAAGATATCACCCATATTCTCGACTATACCAATCACAAACTACTACTACTTTGCCATACCACTTCTTTCCGATTCTTTTTCAAGTTGACTTCCCCCTTTTTGCTGGCTATCATTTCTATCATTGAGGAATCCCTATGCTGGACTTTCCCCTAACAAGGTCTTTTAAGCTTTCTCGTCTACCGCCCCGTGGCTCGCTTGCTGGTTTCACCCTTGCATTCACTCTTTATTCATGTGGAACATGCCACATCCTTAGTCGTTTCCTCGCGATACTTTGTATTACAGTTCTTGCTACGTTCTCATTATACCTAGATCATAATCAACGCTATAGAGTGACACTTATTTACTTCGTTCGCAAGACTGCTCATGAAATAAAATAAATCTTGCGAAGTAAGCATACTCAACCTGTTACTCTTTCTAATCAGTTCTATTAAGCTTGCCATATAAATTGTTTTACCATCGTATTTTCATTCATCATAACCCTTCGTATTCGTACCTCTATCTCCGGGTACTGTTACTTTATTTACTAGTAAGCTTATCGTATCTTACTCGCACTTATCCGCCTAATCAATACCCCGGTACCTCACTCTATTGGAGTTATCGTTTCTCTTTTATATCAGGTTTTAGTGCTACCAATCTCCTAAATTTACTCTAGCATTTCTCTTTACCGTATCAATGCCGATTTTATAACTATTGTTACTATCAATTCAATAGTATTAACTCACCTTTTGTAGTTGTTAACGATACTCCTAGCTTAATCTCGTCCTGCCATTACCTTTTGTACAACATATTTTCCTGCCAGGACATATTACAGGCTTATATCTTATCTCCTTTAGATTCTAGGAAAAATTTCGACAGAGTTTCTCTTGTAAACATAACAATCCCAAACATACACATAGCCCAGAAATCACGTCCGATGTCTCAATGGGAAATATATCGGAACACACATAATACGTAAACGAACAACACAAGATCACTTACCATTAAAGGATATAAATAGTAGTGCTTGTCTCATAAGTTGTGCCTGCACAATCAGTCTAGGATTCCAATATCTATATACATAAACATATTATTTATATTCATTCCCTGTCAATCAGCTTACTCGTATCTCACAGTCCTGGCTATCACTAGGTTACTAACAAATATAGTCATCCTAAATTATCAGATTGGCTCAGATTTTTCACCTCAACCCAATCATCACAACGGGGGTGATACATGAAAGCATAAGATCCGAATCAATCGATGCACACATATCATAAGAGGATACTAACAATATACCTGGAACAATATCAGGGGAAGACTCAGGACCCTGTCGCTCGGCTAACGCATGGATATGATACCGGGATCCACTTGGACTGAGCGTTCCTCTTTGGTCTCTATCACCACCTACTATCATCTGTGACCTTGGTCTTGGGGGGCGTATCAATGATGAAGAGCCAGCTACTAACCCCATAGGTCGAACCTTATCTCTACCACGCCTCCATGGGCAGTCGCGTATAATATGGCCTGGCCGAGCAGAGGTATATAAAACATCCGAGCCCAAGCGGCACAGTCCAGAATGTAACTTGCGACACTGAGTACATACCGGTACCGAGGATCTCATCTGACTAGAACCACTCCGAATCCGAGAACTGGAAACTCTGAGACTCTGGGGTGACCTTGAATAAGTAGACCCCTCAAATTCGGGTCTAGAAAATTGCGGAGGAGCACCATTTATTGAACGGACTGAGTGCCTAGAGAATTGTTGCCTTGGAGCACCCCTAAACTCATGATGAAATCTTAAAGAATTAGTTCCCTTTCTCCAACCCCTGTTATCGTGGCCCACATCTTGCCGCTGAGCTTGAGCGGCTACCAATTGAGTCAGTAAAAGAATAACCTATCTCATCTTTTGGCCCGAGGTATCTGGTGGAGGAACGGGGTGGAGGAACGGGGGGTGCTGGAGCTAAAATTAAGGCTCCCCTGTGATTCTCTAAAGTGGGCGAAATATGGGAAAACCGAGGTGGGGCCTTTTTCTGGAGTTCGCCCTCCTCCATATCTATAGACGGCTCTCGTTCAAGCCCTTCTTCAACCACTATCTTGCCCTTTTGGGCTGCCATAGCTTTTTCTTTCATCAGCTTTGTTGAAATTATAACGCACCGTTAGGGAGGGGATAATCTTATACCACAGCTCTATCGCACGATCTCCTAAGATGAAAGATGGTCATTTTTCCTAAATGCCCTGCAACTTCCTGTTTATTAGCGTGACGCGCAACATACCATAAAAGAGAATCTACTTGACACGGCTCGTAGACACTTCCTAGGACTGAACTGCTCTGATACCACTTTTGTCACGACCCGACTAGGGGCCGTGACGGGTACCCGGGGCTAACCACCGAGCACCGCTCGTTCTACTACTTATTATGCTCATTAAACGTTCTTGTATCAAATTCATACTCAAATTATGAGAAAATCATCTTTCATTTAAAAACATAAATACTTTTATATACATAAACCTTTCGGCCATCAAAATAATATATATATATATATATATATATATATATATATATATATATATATACATACATAGTAGCAACCTTGTGAGACCATATAACCCACACTGCGTATCTACGAGCCTCTACTGGAGTACTAGACATAAGGACGGGACAAGACCCCGTCATGCCTAAAAAATACATATACATATATACCAAAAGAATAATCAATGGCACCTCCGGAAGATGGAGTGGTCTTCAAATCAGCTAGTAGCTCCTACGAGTCTGGATCGCCTCCCTGTCTACCTGTGGGCATGAATACAGCGTCCAAATAAAACGGACGTCAGTACGAATATTGTACTGAGTATGAGAGGCATAAACAATAATGATGCATCAATGAGATAAAGGAAGCATCAATAAGGAGCAACTGTATATGACTGTAACTTATAGAAGAAATAGCACATGCTGGCTTACTAATAATCATCATCATCTCATGTATGCAATAATGTATAAGCTGCCCATCCATATAGGTACGGTGTGATAATGTATAAGCTGCCCGTCCATATAGGTACGGTGTGTAAGCCTGTGTCCAGGCCTCCCGCGTCCGGGGCATAAGCTGCCCACTATAGTGGTGTGTATGTCTGCCTGCCTTAGCGGTGTCTGCCCGGCCATATAGGCACGGTGTAATATCATCATCATGTGCATATCATAGTCCTATCATAATATTACCATAATGCATGCATAACAGCTCAAGGATAGATATATTTTATCGGGGTGATGTAAGGTCGTGATCCCCCGATTTCATTATGGAGCATTCATTGATATTCTGCCTCACTTTGAAGGGATTAGCATATAAGGTGAGTGTATACAATAATGACATCCATGGGTTATAGATAGCATCATTAGCTTTATAGGATCATCATATCATGGACTCTAGATTCTTTAGACTCAAACTTATCATCATCGTTGTCGTACTCCTAGTGTATCTCTTATTTCACATGGCTATTCATGAACAAGGATTCTTAGTTTTCTTGAAGATAGGAAACTCATGAAGAAGGAGCAAATTCATGCCTTAGAAAGAAAGGACTAGCCTCACATACCTTCGGCGTTTAACTACTCTATTGCTTGTTCGTCCTCCTTTAATGCTCACGTCTTTACCTTTAAAAGAATTCGCATTAACATTAGCTAAGCGATTATAAGAATGTGCTTATTGAAGCTAAGGAAAATTGGACAACATTTCCTTTGTTTATACAACTTTTCCATTTTCTATATCAACTCCCAACATTCATAACAACACTCACAATGTAATAGAAAACAATAATCATTCATCTACATTATCCGCATTTTCTCATATCTAATACTTATTCCATGTTCTAAATGTCATTCACAACATATTTACAATCACAACATACCAATATTCATAATTCAATCCAAATCTCTGACCCAACAATGTCACTATTCACACATTCATGACCCATTTCATATGTCTTTCTACAATCCATGTGTTTTTAACTTTCAACACCCTAAACAACCAAGAATGATCATAAAACTCACCTTAGATGATGGATGAACAACACTTGAGTGAAGCATCTCTTCTTGCACCAAAACCCTAACTCACTTCCCTTGAGTTTTCTTGGTGTGGATGAACTTTGATTAGGTTTCATATGCTTGATTTTGTTGTTTTGATGTGGTTGATCATGGTTTTCCCTTGATTTCTTGTGGATGAATATTAGAGAGTGTTCTAGAGGTTTCTTGAAGTGTAGAGGAGTGAAGTGAAATGAAATAAAATGAAGGAGAGAGGTCCTTATATTAAATTGAAACCTGTCCCGACCCAAATATACAGACCAACATACGGTCCGTACATTTTATACGGGCCGTATGTGTGGCCATATGTTTGGTCCAGAATATGATGGCACTCTTGGCTAATTATACGACCTAACATACGGCCAGTATAATTTATACGGTCCGTATGTTGGGCCGTATAGTGCCCAGCTGTTCCGATTTCGTTCTCGTCCACTCGTTTAATCTCCAATCCTTATGGAATCTTCTTGACACTTGTTTAACACCTCAATACCAATCTAAGGAACGTTATCACTCATCTCCAAGACATCATTATGCCATCATTAATGCGTCGTCCAAAATTCTTACCCGACATATAATATATCCTTTACTTCCTTGGACAACTTCTTCATTTTCGTTAAATGCCTTTGGATCTCAATTAGAATCATCGAATGCCATCTCTTACTTATTAAATCATCGTATAAGTCACGCCCTTCACTAGCTTATTCACTGTACGTTAATGGGGAATTTTCCCAGGTGTAACAATTGATATTGATCATGCTTTACATACTCAGTACATTTTTTGTACTGACGTCCTTTTGTTTGTGGACGCTACGTTATGCCCGCAGGTGCCCAGGGAGACAGACTTGGCCCATAGCTATATTTCCCAGGGACTACTTAGCGGAGCTCCATTTCATTCGGAGCTATAGCTTTTGGTACTTATTCTTTTGGGTACATATTTATGGGCATAGCGGGGTCCTGTCCCGCCTATATGATATGGCACACTCTCCTTAGAGGCTCGTAGACATATGCATATGGTCAAATGTGTTTGGCCTTGTCGGCCTATATTTTGGATTTCATTTTGTTTAGCCTCGTTGGCTTATGTACATTGATATGGGCATAGATGCCAATGATGATGTAAAGGTATTGTTGTCCAATGGGACTAGTATGATTGATGAATGGAAATGTACGATTTATTATGTGGCTCACCTAGATGTAAATGTAAAGGTATGATAAGAGGTGCCCGGGTGGGCTAGCACCGGGTGCCCGTCGCGGCCCTCCGGTTGGGTCGTGACAAAAGTGGTATCAGAGCAGTTCTGTCCTAGGGTGTGTCTACGAGCCGTGTCCAGTAGAGTCTTGGTTATGGGTGTGTTGTGCGCCACACTTATAAACAAGAGGCTGCGTGCATTTTAGGAATGATCGACCTTCTTTCTTCATAACATCGTGCGATAGAGCTATGATATAAGAACTTCCTTCTCCTTAACCTTGTATTGTGTATTTCAGAGATGCTTGTAAAGAGAAGGGCTACAGCAGCCCAAAAGGGCAAGACAGCGGCAGAAAAGCGGGCTGAAAGAGCACTGCCAACAGTTGTAGAGGAAAGTGAGTCCTAGAATGCGACTCAATCTCAGTCCTCCCAGACAGTTCCTATTTCTGAGGAGCGTGAGGGATCCTCACCTCCAGCTCTAGCACCTCCGGCTCCTCCACCAGATGCTTCGGGCGAAGATGTAAAAGAGGCCATTCATTTGCTTACTTAATTAGTCGCTGGTCAGACTCAGTGGCAAAGTGTAGGGCAAGGTGATAGGGCTGTTAGTGCAAGGGCCCGTGATTTCATTAGCTTAAACCCTCCAGAATTCTTTGGATCAAAGACGGATGAGGACCCTCAGAATTTTATTGATGGAATGTTAAGGACGCTTCGTTTGATACATGCTTCGGACACTGAATCGGTGGAGTTGGCATCATATAGATTGAGAGATGTCTCAATCCATTGGTACACGGTTTGGATGGCTTCACGGGGAGCCAATGCACCTCCCCCGGTATGGCAAGAATTTGTTGATGCTTTCCTCCAACAATATATGCCTCTAGAAGTTCGGCGAGCTAGAGCCGATAAATTCTTGAATTTGAAGCAACGTAGCATGAGTGCTTTAGAGTACAATCTCTGGTTCAATTTCTTGGCCACGTATGCTTCGGCCATGGTAGCAGATATGGGTGACCGGGTACACCGATTTGTGAAAGGCCTAGGGCCACATTTGATGGATAGGTGCTTGACTGCGTCCCTTCAGGACAATATGGATATTTCTCGCATTAGGGCCCAAGCTCAAAATTTAGAAGAAAGTCTACAACAGCAAAGAAGTGAACGTGAGCATGATAGGGGACAAAGCAAGAGGGCTAGATCTTCGGGTCCGATGAGTGAGTTTAGAGGCGGGCACAGACAGCAGTTTTCTAGGCATTCAGGCTATTCTATGACTAGTGTGCCTCCACGATTTTCAAGCCAGAGATTTGATAGATCCACTCATTCTGGGCCGAGTCAGAGCTTTTCGGGATCTCAGTTTAGAGGTGATTCGGTCAGGCGAGGTCACACGTGTCAGGATGTTCCTAGTGTGGGAAGTTGCATTGGGTTCTATGCCGATTGGGTTTATAGGTTTGCTATTCATGTGGTCGACCAGACCATATTATGCGTGATTGCCCCTCAGTTCATGGTAGAGGTAAGACCCAGCCTTCAGGGTCGGTAGCCGGATCTTTAGCATCTGTACACCCTATGGGGCCAGGTTCACATGAACCAGTCGACCAAGGTAGAGGCAGATGGAGAGTCCTCAGTTCTAGCGGTCCTCAGCACCGTATTTATGCTTTGACTGGACGCCAAGATCTTGAGTCTTCTCCTGATGTGGTCACAGGTATATTATCGGCATTTTCTCATGATGTATATGCTTTGATTGATCCGGGCTCCACATTGTCATATGTTACTCCGTATATTGTGAGTTGATTTAGAGTCGAACCGGAGTCGATCAAACCTTTTGAGGTGTCTACACCCGTTGGTGAATCGGTAATAGCTAACCGAGTATATAGAAACTACATAATCGTGATTTGTGACCGTCGTACTATGATTGACTTGCATGAGTTAAAAATGGTAGACTTTGACGTTATTATGGGCATGGATTGGTTGGCTTCTTGCTATGCCAATGTTGATTGTAGAATGAAAATGGTTCGTTTCCAATTTCCGGGAGAATCAGTTTTAGAATGGAAAGGGAATACTGTGTCACCAAAAGGTAGGTTTATTTCCTATCTAAAGGCAAGGAAAATGATCACGAAGGGATGTATTTATCATCTTGTTCGGGTTCAAGATGTAGAAGCTGAATCACCAACTCTTCAGTCAGTTCCCGCGGTGAATGAATTTCCGGATGTGTACCCGGAAGAGCTTCCAGGCCTCCCTCCTAAGCGGGAGATTGATTTTGCTATTGATGTGTTGCCAGACACTAAGCCTGTATCTATTCCTCCTTATAGAATGGCACCCGCAGAATTGAAAGAGTTGAAGGAGCAATTGAAAAACTTGCTTGAGAAAGGCTTTATTAGGCCTAGTTCATCCTCGTGGGGAGCACCCGTGTTGTTTGTCTGAAAGAAAGATGGCTCCTTGAGAATGTACATTGAGTATCGGCAATTGAATAAGGTGACGATTAAGAACAAATATCCTCTTCCAAGGATTGATGACTTATTTTATCAATTGCAAGGTGCCAAATGGTTTTCAAAGATCGATTTGAGGTCCGGGTATCATCAAGTGAGAGTTAGGGAGAAAGATATCCCTAAGACCGCCTTTAGAACAAGATATGGTCATTTTGAGTTTCGGGTAATGTCATTTGGGCTAACTAATGCACCAGCAGTATTTATGGATTTGATGAACAACGTGTTCAGGACCTTCTTAGATCTATTTGTGATCGTATTCATCGACGATATCTTGGTGTATTCTAGATCCGTGGTAGAACATGTGGATCATTTGCGTACTGTCCTTAGAGTTCTTCAAGCTCGAGAGTTGTTTGCAAAATTTTCTAAGTGTGAGGTTTGGCTGAACTCAGCGACATTTCTGGGGCACATTGTTGTAGCCGATGGTATTCGGGTAGATAGTCAAAATATTGAGGCCGTGAAGACTTGGCCAAGGCCCACAACTCCTACGGAGGTTCGTAGCTTTCTGGGCTTAGCAGGTTATTACAGGAGATTTGTTGAGGGTTTTTCTTCTATTTCTGCACCACTCACAAAGTTGACCTAGAAATCAACAAAGTTTCACTAGACAGATGCTTGCGAACGTAGTTTCGAAGAGTTAAAAGATAGATTGACTTCTGCCCCAGTCCTGACACTTCCAGAGGGATTGGAAGGATATGTTGTTTATTGCGATGCTTCGGGCATTAGGCTAGGATGTGTGTTGATGCAACATGGTAAGGTGATTGCGTATGCTTCAAGGCAACTACGGAAACATGAGAAAAATTATCCAACCCATGATCTAGAATTGGCTGCAGTGGTTCATGCATTAAAGATATGGAGACATTATTTATATGGTGTCCATGTGGATATTTATACAGATCATAAGAGTCTTAGTATATCTTCAAGCAGAAAGAGTTGAATTTTGCGGCAACGGCGATGGTTGGAATTGCTAAAGGATTATGATGTTGATATCCTATATCACCCCGGAAAGGCAAATGTTGTGGCTGATGCTCTTAGCCGTAGATCGATGGCTGAATGGCCTCGGTCAATTGTTGACCCGAAGCGACCGGTGGAGGAACTGGAGCTGAAGCTCCTCCTTGTTCTTCTGCATTAGGCGGGGTGGAGGAAGTATTAGATGGGGCCTCATTATACGACTCTCCCTCTTCTACATTCATTGGCAGCTCTCTTTCTATCCGCCTTTTCGTCGTAGTCTTGCCCTTCTGGGCGGCTGTAGCTTTTCCCTTTGGCGGCATTTCTGAAATCATAACACACTATTAGGGAGGATAAAATCTTATAATACAGCTCTATCGCACGATCTCTTAAGATGAAATATGGTCATTTTTCCTAAATGCCCTGTAGCCTCTTGTTTATTAGCGTGGCGTGCAACACACCATAAACAAGACTCTACTAGACACGGCTCGTACACTTCCTAGGACTGAACTGCTCTGATATCACTTTTGTCGCGACCCGACTAGGGGCCGTGACGGGTACCCAGGGCTAACCACCGAGCACCACTCATTCTACTGCTCATCATACCCATTAAGCGTTCTTTTATCAAATTCATACTCAAATCATAGAAAAATCATTTTTCATTTGAGAACATAATTACTTTTATATACATAAGCCCTTCGACTATCAAAATAATAATACATACACGTTAGTAGCATCGTGAGACCATACTACCCACACATGCGTATCTACGAGCCTCTACTAGAGTACTAGACATATGGATGGGACAAGACCCCGTCGTGCCGAAAATACGTACATATATATATATATATATATATGGAGTGCTTCTGTCAATTTGCTGATAACTCCTACGAGTCTGGATGGCCTCCCTGTCTACCCGTGGGCATGAACACAGCGTCCAAAGAAAACGGACATCAGTACTAATATTGTACTGAGTACGTAAGACATAAACAAAAATGATATATCAATGAAATACGGAGACATCGAATAAAGAGCGATCTGTAACCGTCTGTCACTTAAAACTGAAATAATGCATGCTAACTTACTTCATAGTCATCATCATATCATGTATACATATATGTATAAGCTGCCCGACCATATGGGTACGTTGTGATAATCATTAGCCTGCGTCCAGGCCTCCCGCGTCCGGGGTACCATCTCATGCCGCCCACTAGTGGTGTCTGCCCATGCCATCTAGACATGGTGTATACGCTGCCCTCTTTAGCGGTGTCCTCCCGGCCATGTAGGCGCGGTGTTGTCACGACCCGACTCAGGGCCGCGACGAGCACCCGGTGCTAGCCCACCCGGGCACCCTCTTAGCTTACTCTTATGCTTACATCTAGGTGAGCCACATAATTATACATGCATTTCAATTCATTCGTCAACTAGTCCCATTTGGACAATAGCACATTTATATCATCATAGGCATATATACCACATCAATGTACTTGGGCCAACGTGGCCGACAAAATGATATACAAAACATAGGCCGACAAGGCCGAACACATCTATCCACACACACACATGTCTACGAGCCTCTAAGAGTATAACATATCACATTAGCGGGACAGAACCCCGCTATGCCCATAATTATATACACAAAAGAATGAGTACCCAAAAGATATGGCTCCGAAGGAAATGGAGCTCTCTATGTAATCTCCGAATAGGCAGCTATGGATCAAGTCTGTCTCCCTGTGCACCTGCGGGCATGACGCAGCGTCCACAAACAAAAGGACGTCAGTACGAAGAATGTACTGAGTATGTAAAGCATGAGCAACATCAATAAATAAGCATCATGAACAACATATGGAATAGTATAGGAGGGGGAGACAATAATATCATCGTCATAGCACTTACCTGCCTTTCGTAGGACTTTCCATTTTTCATACGTATTTGTACACCTACGTCATCATCTGTATTCCATAATAGTACTCGTACCATACTTGTGCTCATATTCCTATACATGTCCTTATTCGTATTCTTATACATAGTCTTATCACATTCATATTCATATTATATACATAGTCATTTCATATACATAGCATACCCGACCTCATAGGATCGGTGTTTCATACATACTTGGCCTGTTATATCCCGTATTTTGTACATTCGAATATTTCAAGATAGTCGTGATAAGTTAAGGGCAAGACTATTTTCCGAAATTATTTTAATACACAAGATTGTTTATTAGTATGGGAATATTGAGAAAGGCTAAGGGTAAAAAGGGAAATTCACAAGGTGGTTCATGGTAATATTGAGGAAGGCTAGGGGAAAAACGGGAATTTCACAAAAGTTCAAGAAGGTTCAAGAAGGGGCCCTTGGCCGTGTGATGTGTGTGTGTGTGGGTCCCACCCATGGCTTGGCCAATGGCCTTAAGCCATGAGGAGGGGCATGTGTCCACCCTTTCATAGGCTATGTATATCTATGTAAGAAAAGTGTTCGAGGAGGAAGAAACCCAAGGAAGGTTAAGGATGAATGTAGGAAAAGTATACTAGTGGGTTGGTCGAAGGAAGAGGAGAGCATTTAGGCGTAAGGCAATTGGAAATCTTTAACCATAGGAGTAAGGAGGATAGCTTAACGAGTTAGTGATAGGAACCCGATTACACATCGAGGAAAGAACAAGGATGATGGGTCGACACTGTTGATTGAGAAATTAATGGTATGGAATGAGAATTCATGTGAGGTCAGAGAGATTTGATCCTAGAAGAAATGGTATGAAATGCAAGGAACGTGCATGGGAGACCGCTCGGTCATAGCATCATAAATACAGTTAAAGGTTCAATGAGCGAGGATAGAGAGGGTGTAAACTATAAGGATTCTGTGCTAAGAGCAAAAGTAGCGGGACGCTCGAAAAATATGGATGCACAGCTGCAACATAAACACGTAGTTAAGAAGAATTACGAGTAGGTAAACCAAGTGGATGAAAGGATTATTAGTGGATGGAAGAGTATGGAAATGGTGGAGAAAAACTAATGATGATATAAACATAAATGGAAGAAGAATCCAAGGGAAGAAGAAGTTTAGGTATGTTATGAGTAAAGTCAGGAAGAAAGACGAGGAGTAAGGTATGATCGGAGACTTCATAAAAGGACACAGTGAATCTCGACGTCCCCATGAACTAGTGAGCCCAGGACACCGTTAGTCACAAAAGACAGAGGTATGGAAAGGCGAAAAAGAAGGCATCGGAATTGGATACCCTTATAAGTATTCTAGTTAAATACAAGAGTGTAAGTAGCAAGAAGATAGACAAGTCAGACCATATGATAATGGAACCCCGGCCTTACGAAGATGGTGAAGGGCGGTAGATAATTATCGAAGACGATGAGTACTCGAAGACTATTGACGTATAAGGACCTCCTTAATAAGGGGGGAGGGGGGGGGGGGAGAACATATTATATTAAACTTAAAAGGAATCGCAACATTTTCAGGCTCCAGAGGTGGAAAATTTATTAGCTCGGGGCCAGAGTTCAAAAACATATCGGTACATCAGAAGAATATTTGAAAGAAGTAGAAACGAATTGACAATAAGTGTACCGTAAGGCAGACATGAGGATAAATGAGTAGCCTATAGCCACGCTAGATCGTCAGGTGAGAAGATGGCGTACCGAAGAAGTGACTTCCGTTAAGGTATTGGGACGAAGCAGAACCAGAGAAGAGATGACCTAGGAAGCCGAGGATGAGGCGAAGAAGAAGTACCCCTACTTATTCCCTATGCATACAGGTAATCTGAATTTTTAAAGCGGATATGTGGATTGAAGAATGAACTGTATGCGATAACTATAAAAGAGATTTCCCCCGAAGTGTTATAAGACCCGACAAAACCAGTTGAACATTCGAGGACGAATGTTCTAAAGGGGGGGAGGATGTTATATCCCGTATTTTGTACATTCGGATATTTCAAGATAGTCGTGATAAGTTAAGGGCAAGACTATTTTCCGGAATTATTTTAATACACAAGATTGTTTATTAGTATGGGAATATTGAGAAAGGCTAAGGGTAAAAAGGGAAATTCACAAGGTGGTTCATGGTAATATTGAGGAAGGCTAGGGGAAAAACGGGAATTTCATAAAAGTTCAAGAAGGTTCAAGAAGGGGCCCTTGGCCGTGTGATGTGTGTGTGTGTGGGTCCCACCGATGGCTTGGCCAATGGCCTTAAGCCATGAGGAGGGGCATGTGTCCACCATTTCATAGGCTATGCATATATATATATATATATATATATATATATATATATATATATATATATATATATATATATATATATATAAGAGCTTACAAAGCAAGACAATTATTCATCATTCCAATTCATGAAACTTCAAGAAGAAAAAGAATGGAGAACCATTCGGCCAAGCTAGCCGAATTGGAGCCATGGGAAATTGACCAAGAAAAATATTTTTCTTCTAGTATTCCAACCAATTGGAAGGTCCTTGTTAACATGGAGGAGTTGTTGGAGCAAGCCAAGCATTCATTTGGGTGATCTACAAACCCTATCCAAGTAAGAAGATAAGTGGAGAAAGGTAAGGTTTAATCTTCTCTTTCATGTGTTATGGATGATTGTGAGTGTTGTAGTATGTAGAAATGGATGAAATTCATGAAATATATGTATGGTGGTTGTGGCCGAATAGGCCTATGTTGGTAGGATGTGATGAATTGATTTTATTTAGTAGTTTGATTGTTGTTGTTGTGGATTCCATAATAAAAATGAAGGTTTGTTGGCTTGAAATGAAGTGGAGATCGTTTGTGGATTGTTGAAGAAGTTAATATGACATTAGTATGGTTTCTTGTATTTGTGTAGATAATGTTGTCAACGTGTGGTTGTAGATATAATTCATGAATTTGGAAGTGAGAGATGTGTTGATTTTATTGAGTTTGGAAGATGGTAAGTTGGGTTGTTGTGATTGAATTGAATATAAGTGAAATGTCGTCGAATTATGTAAAAGGAGTTACTAACGTTAGAATGCATTTTGGGTTGATTGTTGAAGTTGTTAATGTGGTTGTTGGTATTGTTGTTGATGATTTGGCCGAGTTGGATTCTCGGGGATGGTTGAATTTACAGGGGAAATGCTGTCGAAATTTCGGCAGATTATAAATGAATTTATTTGGAAGACTAAGACAAGTGTGTGATGACGAGTCTAATGATTGTGTAAATCCTTTTGAATGTAGACTAGCGAGTTTGGACAAATAAGCGTAGCTAATAGGACGTGGAACAGGTATGTAAGGCTTACCCTTTCTTTCTTTTGGCATGATCCTTGTGAAACGAACAGACAATGTATATGTATGATTTAAAAGAAATTCCTATTCTTAGAGCCACTACGATGGCTAATGTTCTTGACTTTCGAAAACTGTTTTGCTATGTCCTGATACATGTGTGTGGTCCCAAAAGTTCTATTTTGATTTGATCCATAGCGATATTCGAAAGGTACTTGATATGACTATTGCTTTGATTTTCTAAAGATAGCTTCTGAAACGTTCGTAGAGGTTTCTGTACTAAAATGTTCATAACTTTCTTATACTAACTCGGATTGACCCGAAACGAGTTTGTGATCCTTCAAGTGTCGTTTTGTGTACTTATCCATCGAGTCTTAAAAATTGATTTATGTGCATATGGTTTCTCACTACTCTGCTCGTGCATGCCTAAATGTATCTTTCACTGAGTCCCGGGCCAGGACACGTTCTCGTGCGTACTCCACTGCATTGTTCACCGAGTCCCTCACTAGAGGGCCGGGACACGTTATATATATATATATATATATATATATATATATATATATATATATATATATATATATATATATATATATATATGATAATATGATGATATGGGGGTGGCGGCTAGGATGGCATATGATGATTCCATTCACCGAGTCCCTCACTAGAGGGCCGGGACACGTTATGCATATATGATATATGATGTTTACATGCATGATTTTATCCACCGAGTCCCTCACTAGAGGGCCGGGACACGTTATA
This sequence comes from Lycium barbarum, assembly GCF_019175385.1. Lineage (NCBI taxonomy): Eukaryota > Viridiplantae > Streptophyta > Magnoliopsida > Solanales > Solanaceae > Lycium > Lycium barbarum. Next base: position 67,766,061 of record NC_083340.1, read on the forward strand.
TGTATATATGATATATGATGTTGACATACATGATTTTCATTTCAAAAGGCAAGTGCATTGATGTTTTTAGAAGTCATACTTGTTTTTGCTAAATCTCTGCTTCAGTTGTGATCCTTTTTACTGTATTTCATGCCTTACATGCTCAGTACATATTCCGTACTGACCCCCTTTATTCGGGGGCTGCGTTTCATGCCACGCAGGTATTCACAGATGAGTAGAAGCCATTGTAGATGATGATCCAGCGGAATTGGCGGGCTCCATTTCCTCCTGGAGTGTTGCCGAGTCAGAGTATTCACGTTATGGTATCTTGGTTGATGTTAGAGACTTTGCAGACATAATCGTGGGTATAGAATGTCAGTCTTGTAAGCAGCTCCACCAGCCGATGTGTCATCATGCATCATGTTATGAGTTTCTATCACGACCTCACTAGAAGTCGTGACGGGTACCCGATACTACTATACCGAGCACCTCTTGTCTCGCATCTTACTCTTACTACTGAGTGGGCCGTATGGACGATACCGTCATTGCTTTACTCAACACCACCATTAATAGCATACTCGTAAACAAGTGTCAATAAGCTTTACTAACATATTATACAGCGACAAGGACGAACAAGAGTGTGAAACATTTGACTGTACATATCTGTCTACGAGCCTCTAAACAAGATACATATATTCACAAGGAGGGTCGGGTTCTGCCGTGCCCAAATATATACACAAAAGTAGTACCAATAAACCAAAGCTCCGGAACAACTGGAGCGCTCTCAATGTACCGCTGGTGGAGCTTTTAGGAATCGAACCCGTCTACCTGCTTACCTGTGTGGCATGAAACACAACGTCCACAAGAAGGGACGTCAGTACGAGTAATGTACCGAGTATGTAAGGCATGCATAATAACATACGAGAGATACATAGCATGAGCAATGACATAAAGGAAATATAGAGCATATCATGAGATAGAAGAGCAACATGTACATATGAGTGCCTTTTGGCGGGTACCATGCATGCTTAGTGCTGCGGAACGTGCAGCCTGATCCAGTTATATATTACATTGCTGCGGAACGTGCAGCCCGATCCATTTATATATATTATATTACTGCGGAACGTGCAGCCCGATCCATATATATATATATATATATATTATATTGCTGCGGAACGTGCAGCCCGATCCATTTATCCATATATCCCGCGTCCGGGACGATATCATTTTATACCAACTGATCAGGTGGCTATGCGTCTATAGCGCCTCACGTTTTCCCTTGCCCCATATACTTATACATATATCATGTTCATGTATCATATACATATATCATGTAAGCAGCATGCAAGAGAGCCCAAAAAAAAATTATGTCTCTATCGGAGTGACGTAAGGTCGGTAACCTCCAAATGTATTATTGGATAATCATCATAGCTCTGTCTCACCTTGAAGGAACAATTATCATAATATGGGACTAGCAACGAATAACGACGTTAAGAGAACATGGAATAAGATCGTAGATCTCATAAGACGTCGCTCCATATACATTTGCACATAGAACAAATTTTCAAGACTCGATGGGTACGTACATAAACCAACACCTGAAGGCTCAGAAACAAGTTTCGGGTCAATCCGACTTAGTATAAAAAAGTTATGAGCGGTTGAAGTACAGAACCTTCTGCGAACGTTTCAGAAGCCATTTTTGGAAAATCAAAGCAACAATCCTGTTAGGTACCTTTCGAATATCATTATGGATCAAATCAGATAGAACTTTTGGAACCATATGTACGTATTAAAATATGTCAAAGACTCAACGGAATAATCAGACGTGCTCTCATTTGAAAACCAAGACATTAGTCATATCAATTATTTTTCGAATGCCATTCGGAAACATATCAAATAGAACTTCGGACATCATGGATACGCATCATAACCATATGAAATAGCTTATGGAAGTCAAGAATATTAGCCATCCTAATGGCTCTAAGAATAGGAGTTTCTTTGGAATCATATACATATCGTCTGTTCGTTTCACAAAGATCATGCCAAAAGAAAGAAAGGGTGAGCCTTACATACCTTGCCCGCTTCCTAAGGTAATCCGAATTTAAATCCTTGGCTTCGCAAGATCTACAACAATATTAGTATATACAAAACATTAGTTATAGCTACTTAGAAGTCCAATCCTCAATCAACACTTTATTTACAGAAATTTCGGCAGCATTTCCCCTATAAATACACCATCCCCGAGAATCCAACTCGGCCATATCATCAACAACAAATCCGAGAATTTAACTCGGCCAATTTATCAACAAAAATATCAACAGTCATTCTAATAATATCAACAATCAATTCAAAACGCATTCCAACGTTAACAACTTCTTTCTACAAACTTCGACGGCGTTCCATTTGTGTTCAATTCATAATCGCTTACATATTCAAATAATAATCCAAAACCATTCAAACAATATTCAAGAACACTTCAAATAGTCCGCACAATATTCAAAATAATCTAACCAATATGCCATTCCACCCGAAACCTTCCAAACGCAACAAGAACGACAACAACACATTTCCTTCTTTCAAGTTCATGAACCATACCAACAATTTACACACTAACAACATCATTTTCCATAAATACAAGAAATGATTTTTAACATCACATTAGCTTCTAAACAACTCTCCAACACTTACAACTTCAACTAGAATCATTAAACTTTCATTCCCATCATAGGTTCTATTACAACAACAACCAAAATACTAAGAAAAATTGATTCATTTTCTTCCACACCACACCATATCTACACGGCCACACACTACATACACACGACCACATATAACATCCATATTTTCATGAATTTCATCGACCTTTACATACTACTACATACATAATCATCCATAACATATAAGAAAAGGATTAAACCTTACCTTTTCCCCTTAACTTCTCACTTGGCTAGAATTGTAGCTTGCAAGAATAGATGTTTTACTTGCTCCAATGACCACTTCACTTTGCTAAGGACCTTTGGATTGGTTGTTTAGCTAGAAGAAAATAATTTTGATCAATTTTCTTCCAAGGTTCTTGCTTGGTTGGATAGGGCCGAATGGTCTCTTATCTTTCTCCTCCTCCAAGTTTCTTGAAATTTCTAGGGATAAAGATGAAAATATGATGACTTAGTCATCTTTTATCTTATTCATTAAGCTTCTATGTGGGCCTAAGCCCACTCCATTTTGGACGGCCAAATGGCCCATTAACCCAAGCCCATCTTTTTTGTTTTGTTTTGTGATTCATGAAAATTTATTTTCCAAATTCTAAATTTGCCCTTAGCCTTCCTCCATATTTTCTATGAGCCATCTTGCGAATTTCCCTTTTTACCCCTAGCTTTACTTAATATTTCCACATCAAAATTTTCATTCACAACTTGTGTATTAAACAAGATCAAAATATAGCCTTGTCCTTAACTTCTTGCAATTATCTCGAATTATCCAAATGTACAAAATGCGGGATATAACATTTTCGTATAATTACAGATTTTTCTTGTCCTTTAGAACATTCGTCCTCGAATGTTGAACTGGCCTCATAGTGTATTATAATACTTCGGGGAGGTCTTGTTTATAGTTGCCACATACGGTCACTTAACATATCCGTTTTAGAAGCTTAGGTTGCCTGTAGGCCGTGGGCCGATTAACTTAGTTCCGCCAACATCAAACCAACCGATTCGTGACTTGCGCTTCTTGCTATACAAAGCCTCATATGGTGCCGTCTCAGTTGTCCTTCTTATATTTGTTGACCTCTCCAGGTATCTTTCGTATTTTCTCCCTATATCTGCCTCATATTACACTCGTTGTCAATTTATTTCTACGTCATTTCCTTCATGCCCGTTCTTTATCCTTCATCCCGTTTTCTTTATAGTCGAACCTCTCGATCTTCACATGAATCTCTCATTCCATATCATGGGTTTTCTGGTCAACTGCTCATTTTCCTGATCCTTCCTTTGATATTTCTGATACTTCGAAGCTCCTTACTCTCTACGTACTCACTCTCTTTCTGTTCCCGAATATCACTGTATTAGGACTTTCCAGCCTTAACTAGTGGTGGATCCAGTATCAGTTTTTCCCTGTAACATCTGTACTTATGTCTTTCACTTTGTCTCTTGAATTCCGTTCGGTTAGTGTCTTCTATACGTCGCAACACTGGTTGCTGGGATTAACCTAGCGATCGATACAGTCACAAATGAGATGTCATATGCATATATATTTAGTTACTACCATCTCGCTCACAAACATTTCCAAACGCTATTCAAACTTACTTTGAACCCATATCTGTGTTGTGCTTTCTTCCTTTTCACCAGTCTAGTCCGTCTCAGCCTACGCGACCTCTATAAGGCTTCTAACCGCTCCACATACTCTAATTTCCTTTAGGTTGCCCTAATTTCACATTCGTCTCCTATATCTACATTTATGGAACTTTTTAGTACACTTCCCAGGGGGTCACCCATCCTAAAATTGCTCTCACCCTAGCACGCTTAACCTCGAAACTTTAATGCATTTCGGTGCCTTAATGCTGGTATATTTGCATCCATTTCCCCGCACGACCTTTATCACGTAATCTGGAGCAAGTTGGGGTCTTGACAACTTTCGAAACACTTTCGTAACACATCTCTCCTTTAACAATTACTATTTTAGCCCTCGCAATCCCTGACATTCACCTCTCACCTGTGCATACGACTAACTTTCGTCCTGGATTTCCAAATTCCCAATAGTGGCGAAAGCACTTTGGTCGACAACCGGCATAGACATCCCAAACCGTTTGATTTGGCTCGGGTTTCAACCTAATACGTTCAGCAATACAAGGAGCGATATATGATAGAGTAGAATCTAGATCAATCAACACATACACATCATAGGAGAATGCCGATAGTGTACCTGTAGCCACGTCTTGGGAAGATTCAAGATTCTGCCGTCCCGCCAATGCATATATACGGTTCTGAGGACCACCTGAACTGGGTGCCCCTCCTCTGCCTCGGCCACGGCTTGCTGGAGCCTGGGAAGTCTGTCCAGGAGGGCGCACGGATGATGATGAACCAATTGCCGACCCGGTGGGCTGAGCTCTGTCTCCCTCATTCCTCAGTGGGCAATCACGCATCAGATGGCCAACTCGACCACAAGTAAAACAAGCACCTGTACCTGCGCGACACTCTCCGGAGTGTGGCCTGTCACACCGAGTACACCATGGTAGGGGTGGCATCGTCCTGCTAGAATCAGCTCTATACTGGGACCCTGAAGCTTTGGCACTCTGATCTGGTCCTGAATAGGTAGGGCGATCAAATCTTCTACTCGCGAATCGAGGAGGTGCGTTGGCCGCTGATTGGCCTGAATATTTGGAATGCTGCTGTGCCTGTCCCCCTTTATACTCACCCTTAGTTTCGAAAGATTTGGCCCTTTTTCTGGAACCCCTATCAGAATAACATTCACCTCTCTGTAGCTGCTGCTGTTCCTCCAGGTTTTGGGCGTGGGCCTGGATACGAGCGAGAGTCATTCCATCATGGAGTGAAGCCGTCAAGCAATCCTTAACTAAATGTGGCCCCAGCCCACTCACGAACCGATGTACACGATCTCCCATATCGGCCACCATGGCTGGGGCATACCTGGCTAAAGAGTTAAAACGGAGACTATATTCCCGGGCGCTCATATTTCCCTGTTTGAGATTCAAAAACATATCGGCTTGAGCCCGTCGAACCTCCGGTGGTAAGTAATGTCGCAGGAATGCTTCGGTGAACTCTTGCCAAACTGGGGGAGGTGCATTTGCTCCCCTTGAAGATATCCAAGCGTTATACCACTGGACAGCTACATCTCGCAATCTATATGAAGGTAACTCTACTGACTCTGTATCCGAAACATGTATTATCCTCAGTGTCGTTAGCATCTCGTCTATGAAACCTTGCGGGTCTTCCTCGGGTTTCGATCCAAAAAAATCCGGAGGATTCAGGGTGCTAAAATCACGGGCTCTTGCACTCACCGCCCTGTCTCCTTGGCCCGCACCTTGCCGCTGAGCTTGTGCGGCAACTAACTGGGTCAGCAACTGAATAGCCTATGTTATCTGCTGGCCTGAAGCTGCTGGCGGTGGAACTGGAGGTACTGGGGCTGGAGCTGGAACTCCTTCCTGCTCTGCTGACACGGAGGGAGCATGAGAAGTCTGAGGAGGAGCTTCGTTGTGAGACTCGCCTTCTTCTACTTCAGTCGGTGGCTCCTGTTCAACTCTTCTTCCAGCCACCGTCTTGCCCTTCTGGGCCGCCGTAACTTTCCTCTTCACCGGCTTTACTGAAACCATAACACATGATTAAGAAAAGAACATGGAAACCTGGTAACATAGCTCTATCGCACGATCCAGAGTACAAAGAAGGTTGGACTTCCTAAATGCCCTGTAGCCCCCTGTTTATAAGTGTGGCGCGCTACACACCCATAAACAAGACTCTACTGGACACGGCTCGTAGACAACCCCTAGGGCGAACTGCTCTGATACCACTTTTGTCACGACCCCACTAGAAGTCGTGACGGGTACCCGATACTAATATACCGAGCACCTCTTGTCTCGCATCTTACTCTTACTACTGAGTGGGCCGTATGGACGATACCGTCATTGGTTTACTCAACACCACCATTAATAGCATACTCGTAAACAAGTGTCAATAAGCTTTACTAACATATTATACAGCGACAAGGACGAACAAGAGTGTGAAATATCTGACTGTACATATCTGTCTACGAGCCTCTAAACAAGATACATATATTCACAAGGAGGACCGGGTTCTGCCGTGCCCACATATATACACAAAAGTAGTACCAATAAACTGAAGCTCCGGAACAACTGGAGCGCTCTCAATGTACCGCTGGTGGAGCTTCTAGGAATCGAACTCGTCTACCTGCTTACCTGCGTGGCATGAAACGCAGCGTCCACAAGAAGGGATGTCAGTACGAGTAATGTACCGAGTATGTAAGGCATGAATAATAACATACGAGAGATACATAGCATGAGCAATGACATAAAGGAAATATAGAGCAAATCATGAGGTAGAAGAGCAACCTGTACATATGAGTGACTTTTGGCGGGTACCATGCATGCTTAGTGCTGCGGAACGTGCAGCCCGATCCATATATATATATATATATATATATATATATATATATATATATACCATATTGTTGCGGAACATGCAGCTCGATCCAGTTATATATTATATTGCTGCGGAACGTGCAGCCCAATCCATATATATATATTATTGCTGCGGAACGTGCAACCCGATCCATCTATCTATATATCCCGCGTCCGGGACGATATCATATTATACCAACTGATCAGGTGGCTATGCGTCTATAGCGCCTCACCTTTTCCCCTGCCCCAATAACGGCGTTAAGAGAACATGGAATAAGATCGTAGATCTCATAAGACGTCACTCCATATACATATGCACAAAGAACAAATTTTCAAGACTCGATGGGTACGTACATAAACCGACACCTGAAGGCTCAGAAACAAGTTTCGGGTCAATCTGACTTAGTACAGAACCTTCTACGAACGTTTCAGAAGCCATTTTTGGAAAATCAAAGCAACAATCCTGTTAGGTACCTTTCGAATATCGTTATGGATCAAATCAGATAGAGCTTTTGAAACCATATGTACGTATCAAAATATGTCAAAGACTCAACGGAATAATCAGACGTGCTCTCATTTGAAAACCAAGACATTAGTCATATCAATTATTTTTCGAATGCCATTCGGAAACATATCAAATAGAACTTCGGACATCATGCATACGCATCATAACCATATGAAATAGCTTATGGAAGTCAAGAATATTAGCCATCCTAGTGGCTCTAAGAATAGGAGTTTCTTTGGAATAATATACATATCGTCTGTTCGTTTCACAAAGATCATGCCAAAAGAAAGAAAGGGTGAGCCTTACATACCTTGCCCGCTTCCTAAGGTAATCCGAATTTAAATCCTTGGCTTCGCAAGATCTATAACAATATTAGTATATACAAAACATTAGTTATAGCTACTTAGAAGTCCAATCCTCAATCAACACTTTATTTACAGAAATTTCGGCAGCATTTCCCCTATAAATACACCATCCCCGAGAATCCAACTCGGCAATATCATCAACAACAAATCCGAGAATTTTACTCAACCAATTTATCAACAACAATATCGACAGTCATTCTAATAATATCAACAATCAATTCAAAACGAATTCCGACATTAACAATTTCTTTCTACAAACTTCGACGGCGTTCCATTTGTGTTCAATTCATAATCGCTTACATATTCAAATAATAATCCAAAACCATTCAAACAATATTCAAGAACACTTCAAATAGTCCGCATAATATTCAAAATAACCTAACCAATATGCCATTCCACCCGAAACCTTCCAAACGCAACAAGAACGACAACAACACATTTCCTTCCTTCAAGTTCATGAACCATACCAACAATTTACACATTAACAACATCATTTTTCATAAAAACAAGAAATGATTTTGAACATCACATTAGCTTCTAAACAACTCTCCAACACTTAAAACTTCAACTAGAATCATTATACTTTCATTCCCATCATAGGTTCCATTACAACAACAACCAAAATACTAAGAAAAATTGATTCATTTTCTTCCACACCACACCATATCTACACGGCCACACACTACATACACACGACCACATATAACATCCATATTTTCATGAATTTCATCGACCTTTACATACTACTACATACATAATCATCCATAACATATAAGAAAAGGATTAAACCTTACCTTTTCCCCTTAACTTCTCACTTGGCTAGAATTGTAGCTTGCAAGAATAGATGTTTTACTTGCTCCAATGACCACTTCACTTTGCTAAGGACCTTTGGATTGGTTGTTTAGCTAGAAGAAAATAATTTTGATCAATTTTCTTCCAAGGTTCTTGCTTGGTTGGATAGGGCCGAATGGTCTCTTATCTTTCTCCTCCTCCAAGTTTCTTGAAATTTCTAGGGATAAAGATGAAAATATGATGACTTAGTCATCTTTTATCTTATTCATTAAGCTTCTATGTGGGCCTAAGCCCACTCCATTTTGGACGGCCAAATGGCCCATTAACCCAAGCCCATCTTTTTTTTTGTTTTGTGATTCATGAAAATTTATTTTCCAAATTCCAAATTTGCCCTTAGCCTTCCTCCATATTTTCTATGAGCCATCTTGCGAATTTCCCTTTTTACCCCTAGCTTTACTTAATATTTCCACATCAAAATTTTCATTCACAACTTGTGTATTAAACTAGATCAAAATATAGCCTTGTCCTTAACTTCTTGCAATTATCTCGAATTATCCAAATGTACAAAATGCGGGATATAACATTTTCGTATAATTACAGATTTTTCTTCAGTTGAGAACGATGAAAAGAATGTTTTTTTTTTTTAAAAAAAGCCTTACTATGTATTTCATTTTGTGATTTAAGAGATTAGGAGCGTAATAAGAGTCAGCGGGTTCGCTCGGCTCCGCATATGGGGTCGAGTGCCCATCACACCCTAGCAAGATTGGGGTGTGACAATGCCCAACCTGGCCACAGGCATAGCAAGCATCTGAACCTTGGCGACACTGTCCGGAATGCAATCTACTGCACTGGCTGCATCGCGGTACTGGGGGTCTCCGTTTGCTATAATCCCCCCAAACTGAGAATCTGAGGCCCTCGAACTCTGACCCTGTCCTGAACGAAAGGAGCGATCAAATATCCTACCCGTAAATTGTAGAGGTGCAGTAGTCACCGACTGGCCTGAGTGCCTAGAATGTGTCTGCCTTGATCCCCTTCTATAATCATTGCCTGCCCCCATAGATCTGGCCCTCTTGCTTTGTCTTCTATCGATATCACAATCACCCTTTTGTGGAGGTTGTTGTCCTTCTAGATTCTGGGCATGGGATAGTATTCGGGAAATATCCATCCCATCTTGCAATGAAGCTGTCAAACAATCCTTGAACAAATGTGGCCCCAAGCCACTCACAAACCTATGTACCCTATCTCCCATATATGCCACCATAGTCGGGGCATATCTAGCCAACGAATTAAATTGAAGGCTATATTTCCGGGCACTCATATTTCCTTGTTTTAGATTTCAGAACAAATCCGCTCTAGCTCGGCGGTCCTCGGGTGGCAAATAGTGGCAGATGAAAGCATCTACAAATTCTTGCAACACGGGAGGAGGTGCATCCTCTTTTCTTGACGATAGCCAATTATTGTACCATAATACCGCCACATCTCGGAGTCTATAAGATGCCAACTCCACAGATTCAGTTTCGGAGGCATAAATAATCCTCAATGTTCTCAGCATCTCATCAATAAAACCTTGCGGCTCTTCATTCGGCTTTGACCCGAAGAACTCCATAGGATTCAAACTCATAAAGTCACGGGCTCTGGTACTAGCTGCCCGATCACTTGATCTCACATTCTGCCACTGTGCCTGGGCGTCAACTAACTGTGTCAATAGATGAATGGCCTCGGTCACTTGTTGACCCGAAGCGACCGGTGGAGGAACTAGAGCTGAAGCTCCTCCTTGTTCTTCTACATTAGGCGGGGTGGAGGAAGTATTAGATGGAGCCTCATTATATGACTCGCCCTCTTCTACATTCATTGGCGGCTCTCTTTCTATCCGCCTTTTCGTCGTAGTCTTGCCCTTCTGGGCGGCTGTAGCTTTTACCTTTGGCGGCATTTTTGAAATCATAGCACACTATTAGGGAGGAGAAAATCTTATAATACAACTCTATCGCACGATCTCTTAAGATGAAAGATGGTAATTTTTCCTAAATGCCCTGTAGCCTCTTGTTTATTAGCGTGGCGCGCAACACACCATAAACAAGACTCTACTAGACACGGCTCGTAGACACTTCCTAGGACTGAACTGCTCTGATACCACTTTTGTCGCGACCCGACTAGGGGCCGTGATGGGTACCCGGGGCTAACCACCGAGCACCACTCATTCTACTGCTCATCATACCCATCAAATTCATACTCAAATCATAGAAAAATCATTTTTCATTTGGAAACATAATTACTTTTATATACATAAGCCCTTCAGTTATCAAAATAATAATACATACACGTTAGTAGCATCGCGAGACCATACTACCCACACATGCGTATCTACGAGCCTCTACTAGAGTACTAGACATATGGACGGGACAAGACCCCGTCGTGCCGAAAATACATACATATATATATATATATACATAAAAGAATAAGCCAAATAGCACCTCCGGAATAATGGAGTGCTCCTGTCAATTTGCTGATAACTCCTACGAGTCTGGTTCGCCTCCCTGTCTACCTGTGGGCAAGAACACAGCGTCCAAAGAAAACGGCCGTCAGTACGAATGTTGTACTGAGAATGTAAGACATAAACAATAATGATATATCAATGAAATACAGAGACATCGAATAAAGAGCGATCTGTAACCGTCTGTCACTTAAAATTGAAATAATGCATGCTAACTCACTTCATAGTCATCATCATATCATGTATACATATATGTATAAGTTGCCCGACCTTATAGGTACGGTGTGATAATCATTAGCCTGCGTCCAGGCCTCCCGCGTCCGGGGTACCATCTCATGCCGCCCACTAGTGGTGTCTGCCCGTGCCATCTAGACATGGTGTATACGCTGCCCGCTTTAGCGGTGTCTGCCCGGCCATGTAGGCGCGGTGTGATATCATCATGTACATCTCATAGACTTATCATATTCTCATCATACTATTATCATAATGCATGACTGGGAACTTAAGACATCTATACTCTATCGAACTGACATAAGGTCGTGAACCCCCGATCCCGTTATGGAGCGTTCATAAGCATCCTGCCTCACCGTGAAAGAATTACCATATAAGGTGAGTGTATACGATAAACAACATCAATGGATCATAATAAGAATCATTAGCTTGTAGAAACATAACATCATGGCTTTAGACATAGACTCATCATCATCATTATCATACGCATAACATATCTCTTGTCTTATATCTTGTGACGCTCTTTACTAGGATTGACTCATAATTTTTAGACGTAGGAACGTCATGAAGAAGGAGGAAATATAATATCATAAGATTCATGCCTTAGAAAGAAGGGACAAGCCTTACATACCTTTTTCGTTTAACTAATCTATCGCTTGCTTGTTCTCCTTCAATGCCCACGTTTTTACCTTCAAGAGAATTCACATTAACATTAGCTAATCGATTAATTAAACGTGCTTACTAAAGCTAAAGAAAATTGGGCAGTATCTCCTTTGTTTATACTACTTTCTCCCTATCATATATCAACTCCCAAACGCCGATAATAACATTTATAATATCATCATCAATGACATTAGCCAAATTCATCATTATACTATCCCCACAATTTCCTCTCAAGGTCATCCATAGTCATAATCATATTACAACATTACATTCTTTCTCATCTAGTGTTTCTCTCATGCTCCTAACATCGTTCATAACGTAATTACAATCACAACGTATCAAGAATCATGATTCTTATTAATCTACTATTCACAATTTTCACTAATCTCATATTTTGTAACCCATTTTCCATCTTCTTCCATAATCCAAGTGTTTCATCTTTTCAATACCTTAAACAACATAAAATAATCATAAAACTCACCTTTGAATGCGTAGGAATGGATTTTGGTTGACAATGCTTCACTTGAAGAAAACCCTAGCTTCAACTTCCCAGGGATTTCTTGACTCTAGCAACCCCAAGGAGCTTCCTTGCACTTGATTCACTTGAATTTATGGTATGAACCTTTGATTTCTCTTGTATTATTGAAAATGAAGTGTATGGAATATTCTAGAAGCTTGGAGAGAAGTGAGGAAGTGAGGAGACTGAACATAATGAGGTGGGATCACATTTAAATACTTGAAAATACTCAGCCCGTCGGGACTCATACGGACCACTTAGACGGTCCGTATAACATTATACGGTCCGTATAAGTGTCCGTGGTTCACTACCATGGAAACCATTGTTGCTGTTGGGTTATACGGACAATTATACGGTCCGTATAAAATTCCACGGGCCGTATAATGTGGTCGTGTAACTCACAGTTTTTCCGACGTTGTCCTCGTCGTTTCGTTTGATCTCCAATCCTTATACAACCTTCTTAATACTTGCTTAATGCTTCATTAATGATCTAAACATCCCTATAACTCGCCCTCAAGGCCTTACCAAACAATCCTTAACACAATAGTTTACGAAACCTTTCCTAAACCCCACTTATACTCCACTTATCCTTATCAATCCTTATTTCATCAATTCATTTTATTTCAAAATCTTAACGTATGCATCCTAGGACTTACTAAATATCAGTCTTACAACCTTAAGAACTTCCTGTCATCCTTAAGCTCACTTTGGTCCATTCACTACACAACGATATGAAATTTCCAAGGTGTAACACTCTTCCCCCCTTTTTGGAACATTCGTCCTCAAATGTTTAGCACTCGGGAATTCTACTAAAATTTCGCCAGGGTTTCCCCTTTAATATGGCACTACCGTCCTGTCATAACAGCCCACAATAATATTGCCTCACAGGGCCACTATACAATATCAATATATTTATGGCCACACACGACCAAAAGCATGAAAATAAAGCATACATACCTTATAATGTTAATGTTTCATCTTGAATCTCTTCTGGGGGTTGCAATAAGTGCAGGTACTTGGATTTCATACTTTCTTCCGCTTCCCAAGTCATTTCTTCCCGGTTGTTATTTTGCCATAAGAATTTAACTGAGGCCACTCCCTTATTTCGCAGTCTTCATACTTGCCTGTCTAATATGGCAATGGGCACTTCTTCATATGCTAGCTTTTCTGTCACCTAAACATCATCTATTGGAACAATCCTCGCAGGATCTCCAACACACTTGCGGAGCATGGAGACATGGAAAATTGGATGAACCGATTCCAGTTCTGGCGGTAAGTCCAATTCGTAAGCTACATGACCCACCTTGCGAATACTTTTATAGGGTACAATGTATTGAGGACTTAGTTTCCCTTTTCTGCCAAATTTCATCACCCCTTTCATTGGTGACACTTTCAAGAATACCCAATCATCAACTTGAAATTCTAAGTCTCGCCGGCGGTTGTCCACATAAGATTTTTGGCGACTTTGGGCTGTCAATAATCGGTCTCGGATCACCTTGACTTTTTCTACCGCTTGTTGAATCAACTCAGGGCCTATTAGCTGTACTTCTCCTATTTCAAACCACCCAATCGGGGATCTACACTACCTTCCATATAGAGCTTCATACGGAGCCATTTGGATACTGGAATGGTAGCTATTGTTATATGCGAACTCAATCAGAGGTAAGTGGTCATCCCAACTACCACCGAAATCTAGTACACATGCCCGTAACATATCCTCCAAAGCCTGAATGGTACGTTCGGCTTGTCCATCGGTCTGCGGATGAAATGTTGTGCTAAGCTTCACTTGAGTACCTAGACCTTCTTGGAAGGATTTCCAAAACTTGGCTGTAAACTGCGCTCCTCTATCTGTGATAATGGATAGTGGAATACCATGGAGTCGCACAATCTCTTGGAGATACAACCTCGCATAATCTTCTGCCGAGTATGTGGTTCTGACTAGAAGAAAATGAGCTGCTTTCGTTAATCTGTCCACAATCACCCATATAGAATCATACTTGCCTCGAGAACGAGGTAACCCCATGATAAAATTCATGTTAATCACTTCCCACTTCCAAGTAGGGATCTCCATTGCCTGCAATAATCCTCATGGCTTTTGATGTTCAATTTTCACTTGCTGGCAATTTGGGCATTGAGCTACAATTTCTACTATGTCTCTCTTCATGCCATCCCACCATATCAATTTTAGATCATAATACATCTTTGTTGCACCTGGGTGAATAGAATACCGAGAATAATGGGCTTCTTCTAGAATTTGACGGCGCAATTCTGCAACATTCGGCACACATAGTCTGCCTCGGTATCTAAGAATTACATCCATAGAAATTTCAAATGGAGACTCCTCTTTTTCATGAAATGTGTCTCTGTAATGGCACAAATGAGGATTTTCATACTGACGCTCTTTCACTTCTATATTCAGGGATGAAACTGTGGGATCATTAATACCAATCCCCGCACTACCTGAATCAATTAGACGTACCCCAAGATTACCTAGCTGGTGAAGCTCATGAATCATCTCTTTCTTTCCCTGTGGAACTTCACATAGGCTGCCCATTGATCGGCGGCTAAGCACATTAGCTACTACATTTTCTTTTCCAGGGTGGTATAAAATGCTCACATCATAGTCTTTCAATAACTCTAACCACCGCCTCTGCCACAGATTTAACTCCTTCTGTTTGAAAATGTATTGAAAACTCTTCTGATCTATATAAATATCGACATGCACACCATACAAGTAATGTCTCCACATTTTTAATGCATGAATGACTGCGGCCAATTCGAGATCATGAGTTGGATAGTTCTTTTCATGTTTCCGCAGCTGTCTCGAAACATAAGCAACGACTTTACCGTGCTGCATTAACACACACCCTAACCCAACACCGGAAGCATCACAATATACAACATAGCCATCTGGCCCTTCTGGGAGCGTTAAGACTGGAGATGAGGTTAATCTGTCCTTCAGCTCTTGGAAACTGCGTTCACAAGCGTCATTCCATTGAAATTTAACCGACTTCTGGGTTAGCTTCGTCAATGGGGCTGAAATAGAGGAAAATCCCTCTACGAATCTTCTATAGTACCCTGCCAATCCCAGAAAACTACGAACTTCTAAAAGATGGTCAATTTTCCTAAATGCCCTGTAGCCTCTTGTTTATTAGCGTGGCGCGCAACACACCATAAACAAGACTCTACTAGACACGGCTCGTAGACACTTCCTAGGACTGAACTGCTCTGATACCACTTTTGTCGCGACCCGACTAGGGGCCGTGACGGGTACCCGGGGCTAACCACCGAGCACCACTCATTCTACTGCTCATCATACCCATTAAGCGTTCTTCTATCAAATTCATACTCAAATCATAGAAAAATAATTTTTCATTTGGAAACATAATTACTTTTATATACATAAGCCCTTCGGCTATCAAAATAATAATACATACACGTTAGTAGCATCGTGAGACCATACTACCCATACATGCGTACCTACGAGCCTCTACTAGAGTACTAGACATATGGATGGACAAGACCCCGTCGTGCCGAAAATACATACATATATATATATACACACACACAAAAGAATCAACCAAATAGCACCTCCGGAATAATGGAGTGCTCCTGTCAATTTGCTGATAACTCCTACGAGTTTGGATCGCCTCCCTGTCTACCTGTGGGCATGAACACAGCGTCCAAAGAAAACAGACGTCAGTACGAATATTGTACTAAGTATGTAAGACATAAACAATAATGATATATCAATGAAATATGGAGACATCCAATAAAGAGCGATCTGTAACCGTCTGTCACTTAAAACTGAAATAATGCATGCTAACTTACTTCATAGTCATCATCATATCATGTATGCATATATGTATAAGCTGCCCGACCATATAGGTACGGTGTGATAATCATTAGCTTGCGTCCAGGCCTCCCGCGTCCGGGGTACGATCTCATGCTGCCCACTAGTGGTGTCTGCCCATGCTATCTAGATTTGGTGTATACGCTGCCCGCTTTAGCGGTGTCTGCTCGGCCATGTAGGCGCGGTGTGATATCATCATGTACATCTCATAAACTTATCATATTCTCATCATACTATTATCATAATGCATGTCTGGGAACTTAAGGCATCTATACTCTATCGGGGTGACATAAGGTCGTGAACCCCCGATCCCGTTATGGAGCATTCATAAGCATCCTGCCTCACCTTGAAAGAATTAGCATATAAGGTGAGTGTATATGATGAACAACATCAATGGATCAAAATAAGAATCATTAGCTTGTAGAAACATAACATCATGGCCTTAGACTCTTTAGACTTAGACTCATCATCATCATTATCATACGCATAACATATCTCTTATCTTATCTCTTGTGACGCTCTTTACTAGGATTGACTCATAATTTTTAGACGTAGGAACGTCATGAAGAAGGAGGAAATATCATATCATAAGATTCATGCCTTAGAAAGAAGGGACAAGCCTTACATACCTTTTTCGTTTAACTAATCTATCGCTTGCTTGTTCTCCTTCAATGCCCACGTTTTTACCTTCAAGAGAATTCGCATTAACATTAGCTAATCGATTACTTAAACGTGCTTACTAAAGCTAAAGAAAATTGGGCAGTATCTCCTTTGTTTATACTACTTTCTCCCTATCATATTTCAACTCCCAAACGCCGATAATAACATTCATAATATCATCATCAATGACTTTAGCCAAATTCATCATTATACGATCCCCACAATTTCCTCTCAAGGTCATCCATAGTCATAATCATAATACAAAGTTACATTCTTTCTAATCTAGTGTTTCTCTCATGCTCCTAACATCGTTCATAACGTAATTACAATCACAACGTATCAAGAATCATGATTCTTATTAATCTACTATTCACAATTTTCACTAATCTCATATTTTTTAACCCATTTTCCATCTTCTTCCATAATCCAAGTGTTTCATCTTTTCAATACCTTAAACAACATAAAATAATCATAAAACTCACCATTGAATGCGTAGGAATGGATTTTGGTTGATAATGCTTCACTTGAAGAAAACCCTAGCTTCAACTTCCCAGGGATTTCTTGACTCTAGCAACCCCAAGGAGCTTCCTTGCACTTGATTCACTTGAATTTATGGTATGAACCTTTGATTTCTCTTGTATTCTTGAAAATGAAGTGTATGGAATATTATAGAAGCTTGGAGAGAAGTGAGGAAATGAGGAGACTAAACATAATGAGGTGGGATCACATTTAAATACTTGAAAATACTCAGCCCGTCGGGACTTATACGAACCACTTATATAGTCCGTATAACATTATACGGTCCGTATAAGTGTCCGTGGTTCACTACCATGGAAACCATTGTTGCTGTTGGGTTATACGGACCATTATACGGTCCGTATAAAATTCCACGGGCCGTATAATGTGGTCGTGTAACCCACAGTTTTTCCGATGTTGTCCTTGTCGTTTCGTTTGATCTCCAATCTTTATACAAACTTCTTAATACTTGTTTAATGCTTCATTAATGATCTATACATCCCTATAACTCGCCCTCAAGGCCTTACCAAACAATCCTTAACACAATAATTTACGAAACCTTTCGTAAACCCCACTTATACTCCACTTATCCTTGTCAATCCTTATTTCATCAATTCATATTATTTCAAAATCTTAACGTATGCATCCTAGGACTTACTAAATATCCGTCTTACAGCCTTATGAAATTTCCAAGGTGTAACAAAAGGGTTCCAACAATTGTTCGGGTTCCCTACCAAACCCAAGGGTAAAGTACGAAGTCACATAAGAAAGATTTCGAACCTGGATCGATCAAAGAATACACATTAAGAGAACAAATAGTGAGAATACCAGTGACCGCAACATCTGAGGCTTCAACAATCTCCCTACGAGCCCAGTCATGAAGTCTAGCTTCCTTTGTATAAATGACCCCGGAAAGACAAAATACAACTAACACCCAAATAAGAACAACATAGTCCTCACGGGGGTTCTAACGACTAGAACACTCAAGTCTCAACACGAATACGGGGGTTTTCTACCTTCATCTGACTTTCCCAAGAGTTAGATACTCAAAAGGTTCAATATGTATATGCGTTGACTAGGAAGCGTACAATATATCAATCTAGACAATATACTCCGACAAGGAGGCTAATTCAATAACACATGATTCAGGCTTAACTTACCTTATGCCAAAAATGTAAATAACAAATTAAAGCCTAAATCAACTACATCATCTTCTTAAATCATTATTCCACAAGCGGTTGTTTTCGAGTTTCAAGCCTAAAATAGAGTTCTTCCGCTAAACATCAAAATAGTACAGATATTTTAATCCAATAAGAATATAACCTCAATGTACGATAATTCTTAAATCACTACAAGAGACCCTCAATTGTTCCCTTCATCCTAACCTCCAACACTTGATCTTAATTATTCATTTTAGCCTAACAAGATTTCGACAGAGCTTTCCCTGTAACAAAGACTATTTTTGTTTCTATACCTATCTCAATTTATCAACAACCAAACCCTACAACGACCATATATACCAAGCACCAACAATACAATTTCAGCGACTCCGTACCATCCATCAAATTACACATCACAATAATGTGCATTTCATTATACCATTGTTCACTTGGTTAGCATTTGCAACTCGAGTTAAAGTCATCTCCATAAAGCACGAGTAATGAACACGTCAGAATGATCCTAAAAGAAGTTCAAGCTCTAAGGCACAATCTAGAAACAAGAAGAATGAGAAATTCCTATAATGTCCTGGTAGTCATACATCCATACATGTGGCTAGTCTGCATGAAGAATACTCCACTAGACACAGCTCCACAACAATCCTAGAAAACTTCTAAACCTAGGCTCAGATGCCAAACTTGTCATGCCACAAAACCCACCCTATACGTGATCGGCATCCGATGTCATGACCAACATCGGAAGTACCTAAAAGATGCAATAACAATATTTGAACCCGCCAGGTTCAATATTCGCCTTCAATAGTTTATAAAATAAATGTAACAAATGGATCTGTTTATCATAAAGAGATTCGTCGTTCCTGACCCTGCTTCACCTTCATTGTTATTTGAACAAGTAAAAGTTCTGTCTTGATCCGAGTGGGGA
>NC_083340.1:67786073-67786329 GCF_019175385.1 Lycium barbarum
TGAGCATCCGATTCGCCGCTATTTTTTCTCTGTTTTAAGCCGGTTCTCCGCTTTTTTAGATTACTTACGTAATTTCTTAGTCATGCTCATCCCATTCTTGGTCTTCCCATTCTTGGACTTCCGAATGGCACTCTTCCTGATAATAAGCTTTTCTGTTTCGTTTGATTTTGCAGGTGGTCCCTACCTGAATAGTAATTAGTTCCTTATCTGTTTCTTTGTTTTTTTTATGCTCTTTCCTTCTTTGTTCTTTTTTTGC
>NC_083340.1:67786464-67786636 GCF_019175385.1 Lycium barbarum
TGATTGGATTTACACCAACGGAAACCATAAACTTCATACACAATAGAGGGATATGATAGAGTTTTTTTTATTTTTTATTTTTTTAATAATGAATGGAGTTCCTTTTTCCATCCTATCCCATTCACCGGTACTGATCATTGATACTGTAAAATTCGTTTTCTTGCTTTTGTGC
>NC_083340.1:72049618-72051707 GCF_019175385.1 Lycium barbarum
TTCAAGGCGAAATCCATTAGATAGATAGAAATGTACACGGAATTCTTCGAAGCAGCCGTACCGGCCTTGACCAGTTTACAAGAGACTTTCAGCGGGAGACAAGGGGCGCTCCCACAGGTTCCCGATGCCCTACCTGAAGCCCCACCGCGGGTTCCCGATGCCCTACCTGAAGCCCCACCGCTGGTTCCCGATTTGCCTCTACCCGAAATAGTTAGGCAAGAAAGGGGGGAACCTTTTTTCATAATCAAAAATGCAAGTATGGAAGCTTCTATGCTCAATCGAGTAAGAAAGCTCGAAAGGGAAAATCGCTTTTTTCTACTTGATAAGGCGAAGGGGGAGTATTGGTCAGAAGTCAAGACCGGACTCTCCAATAGGGGCTCTCAGAGAGAGTATTACTGATTACTCGATTTCGAGAATAGGGATCTGCAAATCAGGGAGAGAAAACATTCATGTTTTTTTCTCTTTCAAGAGATTCTGTCTCGGAATCGTGCCTTGAGGGGGGATGCTGCCAATCCTACCGAGGACTTTATGGATTTCTTTTCCGAGAAGCGAGACGAACTCGACAAAAACCTCGAATGGGGCCCGGCAGAGAAAGACATAAAGGAAAACTCAATCTTGTAGCACGCGGGCACGAGTCTCTCTATATAAAAGAAATTACGGGGGCCGGCCGCCCTTAGAATCGAATTCTAAACCGGCGTGGTGCTGTTGGATGCTTCTGATCAATAGAACACGAAGAGGAGTCATCCAAAAAGAAAGACCACCAAAAGTAACGACCACCAAGATAGGCATAGTAATTCGATCTTTTGATCACCCATTTTTTGAAAACCATTTTTGGGGGCTTCCGCCGTACACACGGAAGATTGGATTGCCTGAATCACGAGTCTTATATACTGTGTTACGATCACGTCATATTGATAAAAAGTCCAGAGAACAATTTTGGTTGAAAATCAAGAAAGAATTTCTGGTCATAAAAACAGAAAGGCATGAATTGCGCAAGAAGTTCTTTTGGTTAAAACGTCGTGCGACTCGGAGGACATAAGACTTCTTGGTCAAGCCAAAAAGATTACCGACTGGATGTTCCTACCCCACCATGCCTGGCCCTTTATCTTACCTTAAGAAGAAAGAGGAGGTATGAAGCGTGGGACAGAATGCAAGAAGTGTATGATACAACAGATAACCTTAAGGAGTGGCGGCAACCCTCTTGATTGATCAACGCGAGTGAACTGTGCTTAGACGCTTCGTAAAACCGCACCGATCTACGAGAGGAGCTGATAGATGAGTAGGCTTCCCCTTTCGATTCACGGAATGTGATCTGGGACACGATGGGAGTTTGCGTGTCTCGGTAGGAAAGAGATCACCGGAGTATAGCACAAGATCGCCTTTTCTTGCTGCCATGGGGTCGACCTGTGAACAAGGTAAACCCAATGGGAACCAAAAAATGGGGGGTACCGCATTGGGCAGAAGACGATCCAAAAAGCAACCACCCTCGGAGCTCAACCTTCTCCATTACTATCTAACCCAGTCACATCAGGACCCGAAATGGGTGGAATATGTACATCAAGTCCTAAGAACCACCCCCACCGTGTCTGCCAGCTA
This sequence comes from Lycium barbarum, assembly GCF_019175385.1. Lineage (NCBI taxonomy): Eukaryota > Viridiplantae > Streptophyta > Magnoliopsida > Solanales > Solanaceae > Lycium > Lycium barbarum. Next base: position 72,051,215 of record NC_083340.1, read on the forward strand.
TGAAGTCCTGGTGGGAGACTTGCTTAATACGGAGGTGGCCTTTTCCACTCGAGAGCAGATTTGCTCTTTCTATCAACTAATTTTCTATGGTCGGGAGGCTCCTCAATTCTGGATTGATCCGCTGGACCTCGAGGCCATAGTCAAAGGCCACCTCGAAGCAATCGAATTTTCTCCTTCCGCTCTCGGGGAGGTCTTAAAAAGTCTCTGTACCGAGAGGCATAATTCTCCGTTCTATGAAGATGTTAAGACCGCTCAAGCAGACCATTTCCAGGGCTTTTTAAAACAAAAGCAGCAAGCCCGAGTGGAAATGCAAGAAAGGCTTAACTCTCATACTGAATGGGAATTTCTCTCGAGAAGGATGACCTCCTTAACGGAAGAAAGCCGCTCTCTTCAAGAGAAAATAAGCATTCTCGCCAGAAGAGCCCCATAATATACGCCTTTTTTGTTTTGCTATCAAGCCAGTTCCGTTCTTCGTTCCGTCGTTCCTATTTCT
>NC_083340.1:72053061-72053218 GCF_019175385.1 Lycium barbarum
TACAAGCTTGAATAATACTCCCAGTAGGACACACTACACAACATGTAATAAAAATTTTTATAGGAGAACAAAATGAACAATAATGGGGGGAGGTGGTTTTGGTTAGTTAAATAGTTGTTGTAGTTTGAGTCCTCTCGAGGACGGGCCCCTTTTTTGG
>NC_083340.1:72055712-72057360 GCF_019175385.1 Lycium barbarum
TCTAGAGTTATCTAATCTCTTTCTTTTTCCTACCTCCCCTACGAAGGGAAGTACAAAGGAAGCTGGGGCTCGTCCATTCACTATATGTCTGTAATTTCATACATAAAGAGGAAGATGAAAAACTCATCGATCTCCTTACCGCTCCGTGGGGGTCTTCATTCACTCTTCTCTTACTTTCCCTACTTCTAGAAAAAAAAACGAAATGTTGAACAAAAACGATCTTTCTAAAGTGTTGGCAGCAGATCGGTCGGCTGCGGGACGGGGCCGGGAGCAGCAGTAGGAGAAGCGATAAGCCCTTCAATCTACTCCTCAAAGCAGGAATGGAGGGCCGCTTTCAACATAATTCAAATAGATAGTTCTGCTCACATCAAGGGAAGCTCTTCATTAACTGAGAAGCTCATTGGCTCGCCTTTGACTCTAGCCTCTCATTTAACTCGCTACTTCGTCAACTTCTCAGTCCCTCGTGAGTGTGGCACGCACCTCTACATCTTTTCCTATCTATAGTCAGGGGACTGCTGCTCATAACTACTAGCTATCCATCTAGCCCACGATAGCGAAGGCTCAAAAAAAAGATTGAATGAGGTCATTAACATTGAATCATCATAAGGAAGTCATGTTGTCCGTGACTGACTAGCCGACGTTTCTGCCTTTCCACTTTCCACGAGTCAAAAAATGTAACGATAGCTAAGAGAACTAGAGAGCTAGAGCGAAATACTTGTAGCGAGTAAAGAACGATTTCACTTTCCAATAAAATAGTACGAGTTGTAAAAGCGTAAGAGCTATATAGAACCACCTTTGGCCGGTCTCACATCTTCCCATCCTCTACTTAGTTGTCTCAATTACATCGATCCTGAACTACGTCCAGCCAAGTATTCTTGCCCTTACCCTTTCGGTCGAGCACAACCTCCCGAGCGCTAGGTTCAAGCAACTTCATACCACTTCGTCCCTTTCACTCTTCAACCTGATCTCTACATTCATAGCTTGAAAAAGCAAAAGAGGGTCACCTCTCTTAATGACTATTCTGAAGCTTCCTTTCTTTGGGAGTAGGATCTCTTTCCTAGGAGCTCATAGAAAGATAGCGAAGTCAGATAGTTCTTTCTTGCTTTCCTTCTATCTTTCTTTCTATTTCAAACCTTGTGCCTTGGTTCAGATCACTGCTTACTTACTTGACTTTCCCCCTTTTTTTTAAGCAAAGAGGAAGTAGTGCAAGCAAGCGAAGTGGAATCTATTAGAATAGAAAATAGTGCAGCTCGGTCAGTATAAGAATAAAGCCAGGATGTTTAAAGGGTATACTTTCTTAATTGCTGGGGAAATCTGTTCGGAAAGAGATTTTTAAACAATAACAAAAGCGGCATTATCCCTAAACTTTAAGAACACATAAAGAAATCATGCAACACAACTTATTAACATCATCTGCAGGAACCATCCCTTCTTCAATGTCTATTGATACTAGCTTCTCAAATGTAAAATCACTAGGATCCCCTTTATTTTACCGTGTATACTGAGGTCCCAAAGTAGATATTTCTATTAGTCCCAGCTCATTGATAAAGTTCTTCAAATCCCTTGCTCCAGGTTTTGACTGGTTCGAAAGGACCAGGAAGCAGATGTCTATTCAATAGATTTGTTCGACCTTTCTTTCATTTATTTT
>NC_083340.1:72058034-72060685 GCF_019175385.1 Lycium barbarum
AACTTCTCCTTTTTGGTTAACAACCTATGTTGGGCTGACTAAGCCCACTATCCTACAGGGCCCCTCTTGTGTCGGGTTAAGGCTCCACCTCATCTTGGGTTAAGGGCTTAGTTGAACCCAATTTCTTCACTTGTAGTCTAGGGCTTTGCTTGGCATTGGGCTTCGATATACCTTGCTTTCCTGATCTTGAATTAAACCTCTGCTCTCCTAATTCAGTCTATAGGTTTTGGTTTAGGTTCAATCTTAGTTGTTTAGATTAGGTCCATCAATCAATCTCTCATAAACCCCTAAGCTGAATCTATATGGGGCCGGCCAAAAATTCCTTGTAACCCTCTAAGAGGGTAAGGGTAGTGAGGCTTAGATTCCATAGAGTTCAACCTGCATTGGGCTTTAGTTAAGCCTACATCCATTTTAGTAGAAAAGGGTCTTTTATGTAGCACAACTCATAGAGAGTTCTGTCACTTGGTCTGAACCCATTTCTTCTATTCCTATGATTGTTCAGTGATGGGTTTTCTCCTTTTAGGATTAGGTTTCTATCCCGTGTTGTGCTAAGCTCATTTCTCTTTTTAGGTCTTACCTTTTGTACTTAAGATATTGCATACCCTGCAAGTCATTCATTATCCACACATGTCATACATCTTTCATATAGGATGCTCTTAGAAAGAACCTAAGTGTTGGACATTTGCATGATACAGGTAAACCAATCGCTCTAGGTTAAAAACCAAACTCAAACTAATACTGCAGATCGACATCGGGGGTGGCTGTGACGCTTCCTGTTGAGTACAGTACACAATTCAGACTTGAAGTTCGTTTACACAGTATGAGAAAGACAATTATAAAGAATGGGACTAAGCAACTTTTTTAGATTTCATTCTTTAATATAACATAAACATAACAATAACATTATAAAGCAATATAGGCATTTATCCCATCCATCCACCGAGAAAAACACCTGCCTTACACTAAAAGTTCACGCGCTTCTTTATTCAAAACAAAAAAAACATTCTGAAATGAACCCACATATAAAAGTGGGCTGGTCTGCTCATTATATGTGTTCGTACATTTTTTCATTATTGCAATACAAGTAAGACCTCCACTATACTAGTTATGGAGAGGATTCGCGCCGGATGGAGCACGGCGCTTCGAACCATAGACTACTTGGAATGAAACGAAGCTTTGGAACAGAATTATGCTTCTTGCTAGGCCCTGATGGCAGAACTGGCATTTTGGGGGGGAAGAAAGCGGCCCCCTCTTGCGGCAGAGTAGAAATCTGAGCTTTCCCTCGCGTAGCTCCATTCAGAAAGAACACAAAAAGGAGAAAGAACATTATTTCGCGGATTCTTGCCATCACTGCTGGAAACCCCATTTTTCTGTAGGCATCCATCGGGTCCGAGATTATATACTGCTACAGAAACTAAATCGAAGGGGTTGGTTGTAAGGTAAGTATAGCGTGATTGGCCGATTGGTTAGAAGGTAAGGATAGCATGATTAACTAGTTTCAGGTCTCTTGGATCATGGGCCAGAGCTACTTGGGTTTAGCCCGCTGAACATCATTTGGATGGGCTCGGATCCTTTGCATGATTTCATATGCCTTTGGCGGGCTTTGAATTTGGACAGATCTGGAGGGCCTTCTTGGATGGACTTGGGCTTGCTTTGATGATGGGCAGGCCTTTTCTTCGCATAGGCCTTCCCTATAGTACTGGGGCTAACGCGCTAGGTCGAGCGGTCGCCGAAGCTTGCTTGTTAGTATAAAACCAACGAAACCTCAAACCAACCAATATCAAGACTACTCGGGCATACTTAGCTTTTCCTCCTAAGATAAGAGCTTTCCACCAAGCTTGTCACTTTTATAAACCTCTTCACTAATTACCTAGTAACTTTTCAAAATGAATTTCCACTAGGGTAAAGTAAAATATAGGGAAGATGAAAAAACGACTACCCTAGCCTAGTAAGTAGTTGTATATTTCGCGTGCCCTTCCTGTACTGACTTACTGTATACCGCTGTTAGTGGACTGACAACGTCAGCTGGAAAGGGCCTTTTCCGGAGAAAATGAAAACTTGATTCATGTAACAGGAGAAAGATTTCCCATTCCTTAGCCGGAAAGAGATGTTTCCATGAAAGAGGGATTAAGTGGAACAGAATTGACTGGAGAGTCGTGGAAACACTTCTTTCTTCCATATTTTGGACCTTAGCTCCATGGAACAATATTTTAGCAATAAAATATGGAAGAATTTCAATCTTAGATTAAAAGACTATGTATGGATGGTCTGAATTGTCTAAACAAGAATTCTTGAACAGTGAACAACCAGGAACAACCAGTTCAGATATTCACGACCAAGAAATAATGGATTCTCTTTCGGATAGGAAGGCTAGAATGCCAACAGGCGTATATTATGGAATTCACCCAACCCCTGACTCATTGTACTAGTTACTGCTATAGCTACTGCTAGTGCTGTATTGGTGTATTGCTAGTGAACTTACAGAGCGAGCTGTAAAGGTAGAAAAAAACAGATCAATCAAGAGATAGTAGTTCGGTTTTCTCCTAAGCAAGGACGGACGACTGAGGATTGGCCGGGGAGAGTCGTCTTAAATGCTGATACCATTTTCTAAATAAGCCAATAAAAAAAAGACAAGTAGAAGGGCTTCGCTT
>NC_083340.1:72061850-72062588 GCF_019175385.1 Lycium barbarum
CTTTCCCTTACCCTTTCGGTCGAGCACAACCTCCCGAGCGCTAGGTTCAAGCAACTTCATACTACTTCGTCCCTTTCACTCTTCAACCTGATCTCTACATTCATAGCTTGAAAAAGCAAAAGAGGGTCACCTCTCTTAATGACTATTCTTAAGCTTCCTTTCTTTGGGAGTAGGATCTCTTTCCTAGGAGCTCATAGAAAGATAGCGAAGTCAGATAGTTCTTTCTTGCTTTCCTTCTATCTTTCTTTCTATTTCAAAGCTTGTGCTTTGGTTCAGATCACTGCTTACTTACTTGACTTGCCCCCTTTTTTTTAAGCAAAGAGGAAGTCGTGCAAGCAAGCGAAGTGGAATCTATTAGAATAGAAAATAGTGCAGCTCGATCAGTATAAGAATAAAGCCAGGAGGTTGGCAGGAAAGGTGACTTTCTTTTCCTTTTCGACTTCTTCCTTTAGAACTTCCTGTAAAGTGGAAGGGTAGGCCTTTGGCACCAGAAAGGTGAGGATCGAAATTCGGAGAGTGAAGATAGGAAGGAACCCTCTTTTTAAGTCCTACGTACTGCTCTTCTCTCAATCGCTCTTTGGTATTCGGAAGTGGAAAGCGAACTGCTGGCTGTGGCCGAAAAGAGAGGTTCTGTCTTTCTTCATTCAAGTAAGAAAAAGATGGGACGCTCGCAGACCGGAAGGAAGAGAATTATTAGAACTCTCGTCCGCCCCTCTCCAACCAGTCAAGTGGCTGAAC
>NC_083340.1:72062807-72064208 GCF_019175385.1 Lycium barbarum
TACCCTCACATGCATCAGGTGCCTAGACTTGCTAGCTACTTCTATAAGACCGGGGATTTGTCCAAGTCTTCTTCCTAATAAGGATTTTGGCAACCTATTATGTGAAGACCTCGTAGGCGAATACCTGAGATATCTTCCTCAAACGGAGGGGGAGGAGGGGTATGACCATTACTTTAGCTGATCTCTTATCTATCTAAGAAAACGGATATTGGGATGCCTATTGAATTCTTCCTTCTAACATTGGATTCTAACAAGGCTAAGAGCAGCGGATACGGATAGAAGACCAAGAGCGCTTATGTATCATCTCCTGGCGAAAAGCGAAAAAACCTCTTCTTCTATACGAGACCTAGCTCTTTCCTCCCTTTACTCCAAATTCTTCTATTAGTATTAGTGAAAGCTCAATCCCAACTCTCTCACTAAGACCGGATCTTGCAAACAGTGTTCTTCCTAAAAAGCCAGAGCGGATACCTTTCTTATATACGCAACGCAATTTTCGATTTTCGGATTAACAACACTTGTTGAAAAGATTCTATAAAAGAATAAAGAGCCTATCTTCTTCTTTCTTTCCAAATCCAAATACAATGGGATGGGCATCTTTCTATTTCTGCTACTATGCCTCCTGTTTACTGTTTAGTTCAGTTACTTTTTTTTCTTGCAAGGGAAAAAATAGGCGATTTGAATCCCCGTTCTTCTGATTTCCTCTTGTATGCTTTCTTGCTCATGCCAATGCCTAACAAAACTGTTAAGAAATCTGCATGGGATTCTGTACCAAGAACATCGGCTTCTCATGTCGATCTTCCGTTCGGCCAATTGGACAGCGTCATCTTCGTTTAGTTTACTATTCAACGTCCCCCAACCCCTAGTTGTACAGGTACAGCCCAGAAGCTTCCTCTTTCATATTGATGAAAGCGCTAGGCACCTCTTAACAGTTCAAAGTCCCGCCTTGGCTTACCCAGCTTTTAAGGCGGGTTTGAGAACTTCGGATTCAATATGAATAGCTGTGGATTCGATTCCTATTCTTATATATGCAACCTAAGCAGCTACTTTTGTCCGTGCATATCAACAATCATGCTTTTCACAAGTTCGGTACGCTAGAGGGTGACGAAGGAACACTAGTTCTATTGGCTCTAAGCCCGCATTCTTCCTAGCAACCGAGTCGATGTCAAAGAACCCGAGCGAGGGCCTTCTCTGTGCATTCATGTGCAGCTAGGGGAGTTGCGGGACTCATTCCATTTCCAAAGCTATAAGTCCTAGACTAGAAAGGAGATTTGCTTGGTGTTAAGTCAACTCTACTAGATGCAGTTGCCCAGGAATCCAATGCACTAACTCCTGGACTTAGACGATATGCCCTTAGGGATACGTTAGCAAGTAATCCCTCTCACTAGTTGCCTTTCAAAGGCA
>NC_083340.1:72064357-72076781 GCF_019175385.1 Lycium barbarum
CACCCATTGATTTTGCACCTTCTAACATCTCGAGCTCGGTATTGTACCTTAACCTCAGTACACTTCACACCCACCCAATCGTGAGAAAATGACGATTCACTAAAAAACTTCTCTTTTTGTTTTGACGTTGTCAACATCCCGAAAGAAAATTCCTTTGTTAGTGATTCGGCTTTCTATCTTAAAAAAGATAACGAAATTTCGAAGAAGCTCTTTGTTGAATATTTCCCACACTTCTTCAGTCAATTTTCCTACTTTATTATGTCGATTCCTCTCTCCGTATATTTTATGTTAGAAGGAAGGCAAAAGCTGACTGGTGCTTTGTTTAGGGACGGGAGCCACTCCTTCTTTTCCGAGTTTGCCTGCATTCTCTCGGTAGATAGGGCACTCCCCTTTCTTAGCGCAGGATCTACTTTCTTTTCTCCGCTTAACACTAACGTAATCCTAAAAGACCTTCGTGCACCGGTCATGTTCTCTTGCTTTAATCTTCTCTTTCCTCAAATGGCAAATAGAATAAGCCCTTTTCGGAGTAAGGGCGGTTAGCAAGAATGTGTTTGAATCAATCTTGGAAGAATGCGCTCCTATTTCATCAGCTTTTGGGAATAGAAGGGTCTTTAGTCTCTTAACAACAATCGAAGAGGATAATCGAGATCCTAACTATAAGTAAAAGGGGATTAATTAAAAGGACTGGGCAAATAGGTTTTGCCATAAGGAAAGATTACAAGCTAACCTAGGAGCTCCTGTCTTAAAAGACGAATACAAATTAGTAGGGCTGCCCCCAATAGCTCTTTTTGAAAGCTGTTCGGCGGCAGACTAGACCGAGATCGAAAAAAAGCTCTCGTTTGAGAGGGCTTCAAAAGACAGATCTCAAGGCTTGAGCTGTTAGGAATGAAACTTCCTACGGGAAGAGCTCACTCGACCCATAGGAATAGGGAGTCAGTCTCATAGGTAGTCAAAAAAAAGAATAGCAATAAGATGTAAATGGAATAAATATCCCCTGCTTCCTTTGCCGCTCTATCTCTTCTCGTAACCGGTCTTCTTGTTAGAGTAAGTCGACTATCTTCTTCTGACTAGTGCCGTGATGTCAAACATCAATATAATACAAGATCGGGAATCTCTTTTAGCTTCAATGTGTCTAGGGTAGGGACTATCTTCTTCGTAGTGGGCCCTTCTCTCTCGTTTTATGAGCCCCTGAACAACTTGTTATACAAGCCGCCTGCTGTCTTTCCCGGCGCTTCTGCTTTCTGCCATAGAGGTGTGAGGTTAAGAATGATCGAAATCAGACACGATAGAAGGTGGGTGACTAAATGGGAAGATTTCCTTTCTTGCCCCTATCGTGGTTTTCAATTGTAATGTACAAAGGCTTCTGAACAACCTACTGTGTTGTGACCTCGACTTTCGAGAGATTGTTAGGCTCCATGGCATTCCTAGAACTAACTATCACTTCTGATCGGGATTCCAAGCTCATGAGTCACTTTTTGTGCACACTTTGGAGAAACCTTGGAACTCGTCTTCAATTTAGCTCAACTTGTCACCCACAAACGGATGGACAAACTGAGGTTGTTAATAGGATTTTGGGGATTCTTTTACGGAGCTTTGGGGGTGCAAATATTCGGCAATGGGACTTGCTTTTAGCTCAAATAGAATTTGCTTACAATCAGTCCACTAGCCAAACTACTGGTTTGAGTCCTTTTTAAGCTGTTTATGGCCAAAATCCCGAGAGTCCTCTGGACTTAGCTCCACTTCCAGCTACTCACAACTTTAGTGGAGATGCAGGTGAATAAAATGAAGAAGTTGCATGAGCGAGAAAATTGCTAAGCAAAATGAGAAGTATCAAGCTCAAGATAACAAGCATCGCAAGTTTTCTGAGTTCAAAGAAGGTGATCTGGTCTAGGTTCATCTTCAAAAGGAGCCTTTCCCGCGAGAAGAATTTTCTAAGCTCAAGCCTAGAGCTGATGGACCATTCAAAGTTCTCAAACGCATTGGTGAAAATGCCTACAAGATTGAACTACCAGCTGAGTATGAGGTTTCAGAAACTTTCAATCTTTCTGATCTTTCTCCTTATTATGGTGAAGAAAGCACTAACGACTCGGGGGCGAGTCTTCTTCAACTTGACGGGGAGAACTAGAAATAAAGGAAGTTGTTTTGGTGGGTAAATTTCTTTAACGAAGGATGAATTTCTCTCAGAATTTCTCAATTTGGCTGGAGAGGCCAGACAAGCATTGCGGTTAGCCAGAGCATTCCTTCCATCTCTCAATGCTTTGGCGACCCCGAAACTCGAATTTGCTGCAGACTTCTTGATCACAGCCAGGGTCAGCTCTAGGCTAGCAAGTAGCGAACCTGAGACCAAAGGTAGGCTACTATGCAAGAAATCCTAGTTTAAGGAGGACGGAAGGTAGAGCGTGGAGCATTTTCTTATTATGTACTTCTTTTTGGCTAAGTCTTTTTTTTTTCTTTTTCCGGCTAGCTCTAGCCCTAGTAGAGGTCCGAATAGACTAGACTATAAGGGCCAGCGTCCAAGGACCTGCCAGACCGATGATCTCACTTAAGCACTCGATGTCACAAATAGCAATAAGAAGGGGCAGGGTTAAGGATCACTCACGTCACGGGCAGCAGATCCGACGAGTTCAACTTCCACTGAAAGGAGAGGCTCGACCTCAACCTCAGATTCGAAGCCTGATGGTAGAGATTCCCTAGATCTTTTTCTTGGTGGTATGGCTCCAAGGGCTAGGCCTTTCCTCTGCAAGCCTATGTTGTTAAGTAAGCCAGGTCAGTACTTAAGTTGGCCTTCACCGGCTAGACCCCCGGGAGAATGCCAGTCTTTTTCTCTTTTATGTTTATTGTTTTTTTGACAGAAAGGAAGGAATGCCAAGGACTTCCCCCCTTTCCTCTTCCCTGAAGGGGAGGACTGTCCATCCCCTGCCTATTCATCGGGCTTTGGCACGCTCTCTCTCTGGGGCCGGAATACCTGGACCTCGGGTTAGAAGGCAGATTGTCCTTTCTCCATTATAGTAGTGGTGGTCAATTGGTCTTCTTTGAAGGCTAGAAGCATCCTCAGGTCATGGAGGATGGTCAAAGCAATGGAGTTTTCCGAGGGGAGCAGAGAATTCCACTCCTTGATTAGGAGGTTAGAGCTTTGATAATGAATAAGCCGTGAATATGAATAGTCAGCCCCCTTTTCTCTTTCTTGGGGAATTTCTAGTTCGTGACGAAAGCCCTTTTCGGTTCGGGACTGGGCTAACGCGGCTTTACATTACAATAGGCTCAAGTGCATGTATTTACTGGGGCTAATCAGCCTTTTTTGGCTAGTTCCCCATTAGTTGACTGCAACTCTTTGAATTGAAGGAGTGGAATTGGGAATTAGCTTGCTGCTCTTACTGGCTTTCCTGCCATGCCTAGTCTATATCTATATATGTATCCGCCAAAGAAGATGAATAAGCGGAAGAAGAGGAATAGAGGTGCGCAGCAGATACCTTAAAGTATTCTAACCCCCTTTGGGGTTTGAAGAACCTTTGCTGATTCGGCCTATTTCCCTTATACTAGAAAGGCTCCCCCGAAATCTGACTTTCAATTGCCAATTTTCACGCCAGGAACCGCTTCGCCCCTAACTTTGTTCTATTCTATTTGCCTTCTCCTTAATTTCCATAAATGCGGCTAGCTCTTTTGCTAACGACTGTACGACCTACAACCAACGTAAGATGTTTCTGAATCGTGGTCAGAAGCTAGCTCTGTGTTGTATTGTATAGGAGACTGTACAACCGACGTTCTCTCTTTCTGAATGCTGGTCTAAAGCTCAAGTATAGAGCTTGGGGCGAACTCTTTTGCATGGGAAAGCCTGTCAAAGTCTAACTCTTTGGTTGGACTGGCAGTGTAGGGTTCGGCTAAGCCTGCTCTTCCAAGCTCTACTCTATGAGACATGCATGTCAAAGGAGTCCCCAATGGAAGGGAAGGACTGTAGTCTTCAGTCTACCCTTAACCGGAAAGAAAATCTCGTAAAGGAAGGTCTGACGTCACGAGGAGCATACTTGATACATACGAGTAGTGAACAGGTATCGGGTTTGAAAGGCTCAATAGATAGGTGGTAAAAGGGACGAAGTGAAACTCATTCATCAAAGACCAAACCTTGTTTAAGTAAATTGAGAATCATCATTATTGACTACAATAAGCTAAATATCCTATTATGTAAATCCCACATGTAAAGATGACCAAACAATCAACTAGATCTGGACGACCTCCCTTCTTTTTACCGTCTGAAACATCAGCTTTACCTTTTATAAGTTCATCCCTTACTTCTATAACATCAGATTTCTTTAAACTTCTATAACATCTGATTTCATTAAATCTTCTACTAATTTGGATTTCTTATTCACTTCTATATAATTGGATTTATTTAATTCTTCTATAAAATCTGGGTTTGTAAACTCAGATATTGTATCTGGTCGGTGAAAAAAATCTATGTATGGACTACTTAAGTAAGGGATTTCCCCACTCTTGATAAGGGAAATCATTAAAGGTATAACAACACATAAATAGAACCTTTCTATTAGAAAATTGGTTACAAATCCTCTTACTAATGCAAAGTTGACATATCTACAGATATATGAATATAGAATATATATATATCGGTATATACCAATAAGGTAGTTTATACCAATAAGATAGTATCTTATATTCATAAGAATGAATCTCATAATAGTGATAAGACCGAAAAACCAAATAAAAAAGATTTGGTTTAAACCAGCTAGAATGTATAAATACAATGTCTTAAATACTCGTATAAAGAGGTTAATCAAAAACATGATATATTTGATCTCCAAATTGGATTTTTGAATATAAAGCCTAGAAACAGTGTATGTTTCGCTCACCCAGCGCCAAGCCGGTAGCACCCATCTAGGATGGAGCTAAATGGCGTAGGGATAATTCAAGGTAATCATGGTTTATATCCTATTGAGTCGTAGTAATGCTAATAGCATTTACTAGGTAAGCATGGTTTATATCCTATAGTGTACTGGATTAGGGTAGTATCATTTTTTCCTAGAAGCAGCCACCCTTGAAAGAGTGCGTAATAGCTCACTGATCGAGCGCTCTTGCGCCGAAGATGAACGGGGCTAAGCGATCTGCCGAAGCTGTGGGATGTCAAAATACATCGATAGGGATATTTGAATTCCTTGTCCACTCTTTCTAGTATTTTCTGAAAAACAGCAATTAGGAATAGAGAATATATATCAAAGAAAGGTCTAACTGTTGGAATCATTTTTTCCATTGCTATTTGATACATTTCGGTCATTAACTTTAGTGAATTAGGTGAAAGTGCGGAAAGAGAGGGATTCGAACCCTCGGTAAACAAAAGCCTACATAGCAATTCCAATGCTACGCCTTAAACCACTCGGCCATCTCTCCTACATAATGATTATGACCCAAAAACCGAGTGAATAGCGAGTCAGTCATAAAGGAAGGGAGCTTGGATACGGTTTCCCGATCGGAGATCCATGGATCACAGACGGTATCTCCCCATGGGCTTTCGCCTCTGAAAGCGTCCTTCTTTCTCAATGCCCGGGCATCCATCCAATGCATTCTTTTCGATCTTGTACCCTATGTAGGCTTGCAAAGCATAGGCTAGACAAGCGGTACACTGAACACCAACCCAATCTCGACGAAAAAAAGGAAAAGCAAGTACATCCTTAACGGCCTCTATTCCTGACGTGAACGACCACTTTCTTGGAACTAATTCATAGGCACTTTCCATTAGTTAGACTTCACACACTATATAAACAAATAGTTGAAGCGTGCGATAGAAAGCGGAAAAAGGAATTGATTGACTATTGAGTGCAAGCCCGTAAATAGACGACTATGGGTAGTTCAGGTGCGCTTAAAGTCAACTACAACTAGAAGGCATGCCGATCTTGCCACCAAAAAACCTTTGACTTTGACTGTCAAAAGCTCCAAATAGGCACACAGTAGTTTAGAGTAGAAGGAGTGAAAGCCACTTGACTGGTTGGAGAGGAGCTCTAAGTTGGAATTCAATAGTGATAGAAATGGTCATCTGTGCTCCACAGCTACTGGTGTCATCACCCTGCAAAGAGGTGGAATCAACCAAGACTGAACACTAGCCCCATTTTGTAGACGGGTTGGGACCGGCCTTCTATCCCGGTGAACAATGTTCCACTGATTAGACGGGGACAGGATTCGAACCTGCAATCTTCAGGTCATGAGCCTGATGAGTTGACCAATTCCTCTACCCCGCTTCTTCCCCTTCTCTTTCGAACCACACAAGGATTTTCAGTAAACCAAGGTTCGACTTGCATGTGTTAAGCATATAGTCTGAGTAGCATGATGTTCACTTCTTAGTGCTTAGGCCACTACCTAAAAGTAAGTTTTTCGCTCTTTTCCTCCTACATAACAATGATGGAGGAGATAGTAAGCACGACTTTCTACGCAACGATTTCTTCTTCTCTTATGATTTATCAAGTTACAGGGGGGAGACCAAAAAAAGGAGAGTAGATTGGCTGGTTTTTCCAGTCAAGTATAGTTGATAATCCCATTTTCGAATATGAATTTGAATAGATTCTCTTTATTATTCTAAATATAGCTTTTTTATCTTCCACCTTATCTCCACAGCTTTGGGCGACCCCTTCCCCTTCCTCTTTTTTTTCCTTTCAAGCATGGACCTTAACTTACCGAACTGGCTTAGTAAAGTAGAAATCATTAGCTGTCAACTGTTCATAGTCAGCAGTGGAAGAGGGCGTAGCTTTGATTGCTCAAGTTGCCCTCTCATGGTTGAATGTGAAAAAGAATTGCTTTTGTTTAGCAACAGTCTTATAAGGATGATGCTACCCCTGTGCCTTATCAATAATTAATAAGGAAGACCGGGCTAAAGGTAACTACTTTTTGCTCACCCGGTGAAAGGCATAATAGGTAAAAAGGCTATTGGTTGCTTTACTTCCTTACCTCGGGTAGGTTGAAAAATCTGCTAAGAAGAATAGTTTTCTTTTCTCTTGCGACCTTCCACGCCAAGGAGGGTTGAAGGGATCGATCCCAATAGCCTTTCACGAGGGGAAAGACCCATTCTTTATAGCCGTTACGAAAGCTCTCGAAGAGAAAGAGGTCTTTGCTGCTTGACTGCGTGAACCAGGTCCAGGTCTTGCTTTTGGCATTCCCGCTGTTGACGTCCCATCGAGTTAGCTAGTGTTGGGTGAAAGGGATTTAGGAATGAATAGCAGGCAAAGTCCTTGCTAGGAATTCTGGGGAACTTTCTGTATTCCTTAAGGTTAGAGGTGAAGCTTACTTCCTGCGGTAGCCCCTTGGACCTTAGCCTCTTAAGGGTTGGGTTCTAGTGGCGGGCTCTTGGGTCGTCCAGACCCATATCTGGTAAAAGTGGTGGCCTGGTTGTCCCCACACCCCCTTATCATGCGTGTCTGTGGGAGCAGTTTGTGCTAGCGTTTTGGCGCTCGCCTTATGGTTCTCAGTCCTCTTTCGCCGAGATGCCTTTTCATAAGATTTTTTCCCGCATCGGAACAAGACCCACTATACTAGATTTAGCCAATTCGGGTGCGGATGGGGATTCCCCAATAGATTCTACAGATTCGGATATGGATGCACCTGCGCATAAACATATGGATAGGGATGCCGATTCAGATGCGGCTAGAAAGGCTCGTTTGAGTGATTCATAAACCCTCGTCGGGACAAACAAGCAAGGGTTTCATCCTCTACTTATGGGAATGCTACTTCGAGAAATGCTGCTTCAGGATAAACTAGATATGTTACGAGAGAAACTAGAGATTTTCATATGGCTTGGACCCTTTCACTCGAGAATGCAAAGGGGGGAAAGAATTCTTCAACATAGTCACAAGAAGGTGGTCTACGACCATTAGATCCCTAGAAAGAGGAGCAACTAAGAAGAGAGGGGTATAAAAGAATGAAAGGAATGTCTTCGATCTGGCTCTTGTTCCCTGTGGGTTTATAGCACACTAGGCTAGCTAAGAAAGGTATTCTATCTTTCTCTTTTTGTTGTTCGGCTCAATAGAATTGTTTAGAATCCTCTCCTAGCTTCCTCTTTCCATAGATATGAAGACTATAAAACGTCGATCAGAGAGCGGGGTTGTTCTAAGATATAGAAGTAGTTAAGGGCTTGACTAAGTAGTAGATATGGGATTGAGGGGCGCAGGAGTAGGGTTGTACTCTAGAGGTAATGCTATACTCCATTCCTCGTCCCGGCTTCCTTTCTATTCTCACTCTTATCCAACTGATTAATGCAATTGGAGTAGAATCGCTTTCCCTTACTAGGTTTAGGAATCCGTAATTCTTCAAGAAGACGAGATTAACCCGGATCAAAAGAAAGCTTCTTATCGAGAGACAAATTACAGCAAAAATGACTCATGAGGATAGCTGGAAGCAAGGAACATTCTTTTGCGGCTTACCCGTTCTATAAGAGAACGATTCAACTGCTTAGGTGGTCTGGCGCATTATTCACTGCGCTTTATTTAAAGCAGTGTGCGTCATCCGGGGTGATAAAAAAGAACCATACCCTGTTGACAGTGTCCCTGTCCCTTAATCATCAGGCTACCCTCGGATTCTTCCCTCCAGATATTAATGAGGTGGGCGGGAAGGATAGAGCCCAACTTATTAGATACGGATACGGATATTCCTTGTCATTCTAATCTTGATATAGTTCCAACAGGCCTATTCTTTGACTCTCCTATATTGTATAGTATATTCTTTCCATCTTCCTACTAGGATATATATTCTAACAACAAACTACCTAGCGACGCTAGTTGGCAGCTCCGCATCGTGAACTGCATCGGAAAGGGCATTCGATCTCTCTTTTATGGGCTCTTTCCCTCGTATCTGACCTATCCGAGTTAGCCCTCCCAAGCGGATAAAGTGGTTTTTGAAAAGGTCTTTAAACGACTCTTCGTCTCCAGTTCCAAAACGAGGCCTTTCCTCGCTAGTTGGAATAAAAACCTCAACAGCAGCCTTCATTGAACCCCTTCTTCCTATCCTTGCTACCTATGAAAGGAGTCCCTCTTTCATTCACTAAAGAAGACGCATCTTATAGATGGATGAATATACATTTGATGACCAGTTCTATGAATCAAAATCTCAAGTTGGAGGCATCGCTGGGAAAAAAGCCAATTGATTCGGTTTTCTCGAAATCAATGAGTGGACTTGAAATCATAGTTCCATTTTGTGATCCACGCGACTCAGACAGGAATCCTCTATCTTACCCACCCAGTGCTGTTCTGATTGAATTTCAAAGATCTCGCTCGCTGTCAAAGCACATTTTTTGAAGTGTTCTCCTGCCTCTGTCACCTGAGATAAAGTAAACGAGAAACCGTGATTGGAGTCGTGGTTTGAAGATGATGATTTGAAGATTCATTCGACAGAGAAGGGTGTCTTGGTTACCGATACCGACCCACCCCTGGTCCGGTTGAAAGCCTCACTCCCGCCCTCGATTGGTCCAACCTTCTCTATCAGCTTGGTCCGGTAGAGGATCATACTAGGGTCAGATGATCCTCCCACCCCTGCTTCCGGATTTTGATCTACTACTCTATCCTCATTTGCCGATGGATGTGTATGACACTCCTCCGTAATATCTTCCTATACCCTTTAGCACCTATGGTCTAACTAAAATCAAAGTACTCGTCAAGGGCCCAAGCGTGAACCTTGACTTACGCATCTAGCCAGCAAAAGAAGACGCAAGATCTGGGCAACTTTATTATAACATTAGAGAAGCGGAACCCCCAAGCTCAGACATCTCGAACTCTGAAACTACCCTTCCTCAAAGACTGGAATCAGGAAGAGCGGATCTTGTCACTTCTGAATTGCACCTTTCCCAAACGTCTGCAAACCTCTCCTCATATGGAGGAATCGAGTAAAGCACTTATTTCCCGTACTGAATGCTTCCTTATTCACTATCTTTCTCTAATCCTACGCCTCGGTTCACGTCAAAGCTCGGAGAAAGACCATCGCGGCAGCATAAGACACGACATATAAAAAAATACTGGAGCCTCATGATACGTATTGGATTTTTGTTTATTCCACTTGTTCGAGCTAAAGCAAGAGCGAAAAGTCAGGAGCGAGTGCCACAACAAAAAAGAAGCGAAGCAAGGATTAGAGAATGGAATGGGGGACATGACAGCACTAGATGGATCAGGCTTCACCGACCTGTCCCCTGTCAATCACTGTTCTGTCACTGTTCCAAAGACAGATCTTAAAATATCTAAAGTGAAGAAGTGATCGATTCCTTAATCTTTAAATTTCGTCAAAAATAATAAAGAAATGGTTGTTTTATTGCCAACCCCTCTCTCCGTTTCGAAAAATGGACATCAAAATGCCTTGCGCTCACGGCCCCTTCTTCACGTTGAAGTGAATCGTGGCAGCAGCCCGAGGTGGGAATGAATCCTTCTTGTGCGCTTTCAAATCTTTCATCAACTTAAGGGTTCTCCCGAGGAACTCGCCCTTGGGATTCAGAAATATCTGTTTCTGCTTTTCAGGCACTACCTGTCCACCATTTCACTCATCCTTTCCGCGTAATCCATCTTCGAGCCGCGGCCGAAAGAACTACCTTTCACATCCAAACTCGGGGTCCTACCCTTGTCTTTCGCCTTATCGCCCTTACGCTCCTTCCCTTGCCAATGGATCAGAATCTTTTCCAACAACGTCCAGGACTCTATCATCCCAACCCCCCTACGACTGAGGAATCGAACATCAAGAGATAGAATAAGGCAAGAGGGATAGCTGGATCTGAGCGGGATTCAGAAGAATCAGCAGCACGTTCATGCCAAAAATAACTAGGTTTCCGGCCTGAAACCGTCCTTCATTCAAAGGCTAGTCACTGGTCTTCTCTCCCTTTCTTTTCTTTTGACGGCATGAGCTTGTTCAGTGCCACAACTCTTTTATTTATTAAAATATAATAGAGCTGCCTTCATTCATTCCTACGCCATCCTTAGGTCAATCCGCGTAATCCCGAACAACCACTTCTTTAACAGCTGCCCTCTTGGCAAGATAAAGCCATCAGTCAGCTGTACAATGTAAAGATCACAATCAACTTCCCAATCCGTATCCCTAAAGCTTTCATGCTTGAAGCCTATAGGTCGTTATGCCAACTCGTTTCCCAACGACTGCCGCTCACTGTGCAAAGACACTGCAACTGAGCACTCAACTTCTTTTCTGTATTAATGTTGTAAGTAAATAAGTGAGTTCAGAGTCGCCAAGCCACAAGTAAAGAAGAGAGAATCAATCTCTACCCTAGGATGACTAATAGATTGAAGTTCCGATCAAAGCTTATGAAAGAAGACAGACTTGGGAGCAGCGCCCTGAGCCTTTCCTTTGAATTATGAATTCAAGTAGGGCGAGGAAGAATTGAATGACTTTTCTAGGTATTCCTTGTCTTATAGGTCGATATCGTCAGGTTAAGGAGCAATACATGGAACTGCTTCGGTTGACCTTTCTTTCGTCTTATCCTATATATATAAGTAAATCGTTTTTATTCGACTAGTAGCTTGAAGGTAACGACTACTCTCTCTTTCTTTCTCGATGTGAATGGAATGGAATAGCGTAGCGTAGTTAAGTAGCCAAGCAAAAGTCAAGTATCCGGAGGGAAGGATCGTAGAATAAATCCCACTCCACTGTCTCTCCCCACCATAGGACCAAAGACAGAAGACTAGTGCCTTGCGCTTGCCTCTAACAACATGGCTAAAAGTGAGATGATACCAGGGAAAGTTCAACTACTTCTATTGGCTCTAAGCCTAGTTCTTCTAATTCCAAGCAAGCAGAGAAGGCAAGGAAGGTTGTTGATTCTTATGAACAGACAAAGTCTGAGAAGAAGGGGAATCGTTCTCGCCTTAAGCCAAGACTTTGACTACTGGGGTAGCTAGGCCAACCGCTAATAGATCAAATTCTGAGGGAGTGAACGCCTGAATGGGAAGTTTGGAGCACTCGATTATTTCTCAACAACAACAAACGGTAGGAAAGAAGAAAGCTATGGAGAGATTTGTTCTACCAAGCCAAGGGTCTATCTATTTAGGTAGGGATATGTATGGGCTAATGCCAAAAAGAGAATATCAAGGCAGTTATAGCATTTTAGTCTACCTGGAAGTTAAAAACTAAAAACATCCTATATTGAGTTCGCCTAGTATGAACTCTTCTTTTTCCTCAATCAAGATGGATTGATGACCAAGCTTCTCTTCGATCTAGTAGCAACTGCTTTGCTTGAAAACAATCAAGGCTGGGAAAAACCCAGTTTTTGAAGAGGACTTTTCCGAGGTATAATGAGTGTCCCGCTAGCTCTTTTTCCGCTCTCACGATTTTTAGAAAGCCGCATAGATCACACTACGACAATAACAAGCCTAATCTTTGTGCTCCTGTTGATTTTGTGCCTTTTGGACAACGGCTACTCCTGCTGTGTGTGCTCTAGTGGCTTGATCAT
>NC_083340.1:72077445-72086893 GCF_019175385.1 Lycium barbarum
TTTCTTTAGTCTTTAGCCAAAGCTTGACTTTACTAAACTAATAAATAAGGCTCGCGCTAGGCGCTTACCTTTTTTGGCTGTAGGGTTGGGGTGGCTTGGTGGGTGAGACTGATAGAAAGAAAGGACGGGGGGCAACCATGCATGGTACTTCTCGACCCTGTCTCCGAGGGACAGTTGAACTAGCGACTCATGAATGCTGCCGGGTTGGACGAGCCAATAACTCGAAGGCGTTCGGTCTATTTTTTGAGCAAGAATCACAGCCTTACCTTATCTTCTCCATGATATGGACTCCAAGTTCTTATGGCAGAGCACGAGGAGATTTATCATCAATATGATGATTGGAATGGAAACTAGAAGCACGACTGGGGTCCTCGTGGTCCAAGATAATCAAACCATCAATAACAGTAACGTAAGCATGAGACTTTTTGGTAGTACCGGTGAACCAGATGGCCGTGGCGATAGAATCTGGGATGGAGGACTTGTAGTATCTCTCTAGATCTGGCAAAAGCGAAAGACCCCCTAACATAATTCGAATGGAGGCTGACTGCTGAGCCCACTCTGGCCTCGCGGGGCGGGCCCCTGTGGTTGTGAGCTGGAGCTGCCATAGCTTATGGCTATAGCAATGGGAGGACCCCAGCAGAGAGAAAAGTCAGGATAACGAGCGCTCCGCCCGCCAAGCGGGCGGCAGGAGCTGCTGGCAAGTGCTTGGTAAGCCAACAGCCCAGTGAACCGAGCGGGGCACTCGAAGAAAGGGGGGCACACTGAGCAAGTACGGGAAATTGGCCCCGCTCCCCTTTCTTAAAAGCAAGGACCACTACGAGAGGTCAAACCAAGGATCTATGGAAGTGGGGGCTCGTCCCCGGTAAATATTGGATCAAACAATAGGGGGTCGTAGCACTGACCTCTTTTTTTTATTGATTCAATACAATAGGGGAAAAGATCGTACAGTTCCCTACCGAGACAAACTCTCAACGGATCCTCCGCGCGCTGGGAATACCTCTTCCGTGCGTCTTTCTCATGGCGGGAACATAACAACAGGGAAAGACCCGGCCCAGGGCGAGCTTTATTTATTGTTGAGAGAATGGGGAGTGAATCGAATTCCGTTTCCGTTCTTTGGGGGCTTTCGAGCCCCTCTCGATCTTTTTCGTAGTTGAGAAGGGGGAAGGAGTCTAAATCAATGGACATTAATGAACAAATAAACCCCCTACCTATTCAGAAAGACTTGTCGAAGTCTACCAACCCCTTTCAAGTCGGGAATGACATATCAGTCTGATATTCTAATATGTTGACTTGCACCCAGGCCTAGCTCTCTGTGGTGGGGCGGTCTCGCTAGGTGAGATAATAAGACCAAAGCATGAAAAATCGGCTGCCTGCGAAATCAAGAGGAAAGCTTTGGTTGTTTGCTTTAGCAACGACGGTAAAGGGAAGGTTCTGTAGTCAACTGCACTTTGTCACTTCCTGCTCTGTCGGGTCATTTGATCTTCTCAGTTCCACTCGGGCATACGCTTTCATAGGCTCGACACAGGTTGTGACGTCGGGTCCTCTCTTCTCTTCATGAATCTCAGTTGGAAGCCCCCATTTTCATCAGACATCCAATGAAGTAGGAGCTCGCTCCCTACCTAGCGGTACTTCCATGGCTTGCCTCTCGAGGTCCTGTTTGAAAGGCAGTTGCGAGAACCTGTCTGGATTGAGTGGTCCTTTCTCGGGCAGCTACTGAGACATAGGTTGGCCCGAGCTTCCCTTGGCATACCTTCGTTACCATTACTAAGAAAAGTAAGTAGGAATTTGTCCCAGATAAACTACTGATCTAGCTCTTTCGCATCGAGGAAAACCCCTATTTCCTCTTTCAGGTTAGGCGCCCTTTGCTCGAACGAAAGAGGGGTCTTTGCCGGGACCAATTCTAGTAGTTAGATTCAATATTCAAAAAGTCTTAAATAGAAGCCAAATCCATGAGAGAGAATCCTTCGAAGCCAATCCAGAGGCCGATAAAGATCGAAGGAATCGCTAACTTCCCGCTTCGGAATAAGTGTGATAAATGTTGAATTTCTCGATTTCTCGATTTAAGGATCTGACCTGCTTTTAAGAAACTTCAATAGCTTTATTAATGTGTGAGGCCACATCCTTTGACAGAAGGCAGCCGGGAATTCGTCGGTACCTGGGGCTTTATTCAGATTCTCATTCTTCAAACCTTCTTCAAACGTGATCTCCCGTCTAAGCCACGGATTGTCCTCCGCGTCCATTTTTGGGTGCATTGGCCATCATCTCGATTCAGATTTTTTTTGTTGTAGGCAGCAGCGCTAATACGTAATCTCCCATCAGCGGTATGGGTAGCAGCTACTATCAGTACGCCAGTCTAAGGCTGTTCGTAGAGGTAGGTCGTAGAGATCTATGAAGGGCTATCTTTAGCATAAATAGCATGGTTAATTATAGAATAGCGTGATGGCCGTAAGAAGATCATAAATAAGGTAAATAGTCTGGAGTGGATGTCTAGATCAGGGTGTCAGCATCACACATATAGCATGTGTGCCATGAGTGAGAGGGTGGTCGTAGATCAGCCCTCAGCTCTTCTTTTGAAATTCTCGAAGATGATGACTTATCGGCTTGAGGCTTCTTTTCTTTTCAAGCTGAGTAGAAATTTCATAAGAGAAGAAAATTTCACAGAAGGTTCTTCAATAGTATGCCCGGTTCACGAGGTTCTACCACTGCAGGGCCCAGTTGCCATTCTCCCATTACACAAGTCGTCCAAGGGATAGGACCCCCGCACTGTAAAACGTTTCCTTTTTATACAACTCATGATATCTTTCTTCTGTGCATATCTAGGTTTTAATAACTTCTGGGTTTATACCAAATTGATCGTAGAGAGAGTTCATTAGTATCTTGTAGATATATACCATAGCTGCATCTTCCTTTATCTTTGCTTCTTGTCTTCTAGCGAAGATGTCTGATACAAAGCCTTCGAAAGGACTCTTCTTTTTCTCATACAAGCAGCCCCTTTCCAACCAGTCAAGTGGCTTTCCGCTCCTCGGCTTGAGCCGAGTGGGGTGGGGTTTGATCTTTTGCTGCTCCCATTGACCACAGAGGCATGCGAGAGAAAGCGCAGAACAATGATTCAATGATTGAAGAGGCAAAATTCGTCAAGAATAATAATGAAATGGCAGTTTTATTGCCAACCCCTCTCTCCGTTTTGAAAACTGGACATCAAAATGCCTTGCGCTAACGGCCCCTTCTTCACGTTGAAGTGAATCGTGGCAGCAGCCCGAGGTGGGAATGAATCCTTCTTGTGTGCTTTCAAATCTTTCATCAACTTAAGGGTTCTCCCGGGGAACTCGCCTTTGGGATTCAGAAATATCTGTTTCTGCTTTTCAGGCACTACCTGTCCACCATTTCACTCATCCTATCCATCCTTTCCGCGTAATCCATCTTCAAGCCGCGGCCGAAAGAACTACCTTTCACATCCAAACTCGGGGTCCTACCCTTGTCTTTCGCCTTATCGCCTTTACGCTCCTTCCCTTGCCAATGGATCAGAATCTTTTCCAACAACGTCCAGGACTCTATCATCCCAACCCCCCTACGACTAAGGAATCGAACATCAAGAGATAGAATAAGGCAAGAGGGATAGCTGGATCTGAGCGGGATTCAGAAGAATCAGCAGCACGTTCATGCCAAAAATAAGCAGGTTTCCGGCCTGAAACCATCCTTCATTCAAAGGCTAGTCACTGGTCTTCTCTCCCTTTCTTTTCTTTTGATGGCATGAGCTTGTTCAGTGCCACAGCTCTTTTATTTATTAAAATATAATAGAGCTGCCTTCATTCATTCCTACCCCATCCTTAGGTCAATCCGCGTAATCCCGAACAGCCACTTCTTTAACAGCTGCCCTCTTGGCAAGATAAAGCCATCAGTCAGCTGTACAATGTAAAGATCACAATCAACTTCCCAATCCGTATCCCTAAAGCCCTCATGCTCGAAGCTTATAGGTCGTTATGCCAACTCGTTTCCCAACGACTGCCGCTCACTTTGCAAAGACACTGCAACTGAGCACTCAACTTCTTTTCTGTATTAATGTTGTAAGTAAATAAGTGAGTTCAGAGTCGCCAAGCCACAAGTAAAGAAGAGAGAATCAATCTCTACGCTAGGATGACTAAGAGATTGAAGTTCCGATCAAAGCTTATGAAAGAAAACAGACTTGGGAGCAGCGCCCTGAGCCTTTCCTTTGAATTATGAATTCAGGTAGGGTGAGGAAGAATTGAATGACTTTTCCAGGCATTCCTTGTCTTATAGGTCGATATCGTCAGGTTAAGGAGCAATACATGGAACTGCTTCGGTTGACCTTTCTTTCGTCTTATCCTATATATATACGTAAATCGTTTTTATTCGACTAGTAGCTTGAAGGTAACGACTGCTCTCTCTTTCTTTCTCGATGTGAATGGAATGGAATAGTGTAGCGTAGTTAAGTAGCCAAGCTAAAGTCAAGTATCCGGAGGGAAGGATCGTAGAATAAATCCCACTCCGCTCTCTCTCCCCACCATAGGACCAAAGACAGAAGACTAGTGCCTTGCGCTTGCCTCTAACAACATGGCTAAAAGTGAGATGATACCAGGGAAAGTTCAACTACTTCTATTGGCTCTAAGCCTAGTTCTTCTAATTCCAAGCAAGCAGAGAAGGCAAGGAAGGTTGCTGATTCTTATGAACAGACAAAGTCTGAGAAGAAGGGGAAGCGTTCTCGCCTTAAGCCAAGACTTTGACTGCTGGGGTAGCTAGGCCAACCGCTAATAGATCAAATTCTGAGGGAGTGAACGCCTGAATGGGAAGTTTGGAGCACTCGATTCTTTCTCAACAACAACAAACGGTAGGAAAGAAGAAAGCTATGGAGAGATTTGTTCTACCAAGCCAAGGGTCTATCTATTTAGGTAGGGATATGTATGGGCTAATGCCAAAAACATAATATCAAGGCAGTTATAGCATTTTAGTCTACCTGGAAGTTAAAAACTAAAAACATCCTATATCGAGTTCGCCTAGTATGAACTCTTCTTTTTCCTCAATCAAGATGGATCGATGACCAAGCTTCTCTTCGATCTAGTAGCAACTGCTTTGCTTGAAAACAATCAAGGCTGGGAAAAACCCGGTTTTTGAAGAGGACTTTTCCGAGGTATAATGAGTGTCCCGCTAGCTCTTTTTCCGCTCTCACGATTTTTAGAAAGCCGCATAGATCACACTAAGACAATAACAAGCCTAATCTTTGCGCTCCTGTTGATTTTGTGTCTTTTGGCCAACGACTACTCCCGCTGTGTGTGCTCTAGTGGCTTGATCATGGATCTCGTGACTCTTTCAAAGGAAAGGAGGTTGACTCGCGTCTGTGTGATCAGTCCCATCGCTTCCCTTCTGTGGAATATCTTTGTCTCAGAACCCCGTTTACGCTTACCAAACCAAAACAAGGGAATGCCGCTAGGTGGCAACTACTAAGAAAAAGTCTTTTCTCCGCATCTGCTTGAGGGAGAATTTAAGGAAAAAGGATACCGTACCTTTGGCTATGGTCCGCTCTGAGATTTGTTTTAATAGAAAGTAAGGACTTAGAAAACTCACCCAATCTCCACTTAATAAATACAAAAACCGCATATCGTGGGCCGAGCCTATCCGAACTGTTCGAAAAGAGCTTCTCCTTGAAAGACTGCTTACAAATGAGGACCAGAAAGGGTACTATGTCGCTCGAACAGAGTGAGAGGCTTGTATTGGCTGCTTAGTCCCTTGCCTTGCTTGTTGGGTCACATCACTCAATCTCTTGATTTACTGAGTTCGATGTAAGCCCTCTTTGCCTTTCACACTAAGCTCAAATCTACCCTCTCCTGTCAGTCTGACTCCTACGTTACTTTTGTCAAGAGTCAAGACTATTCCATCTCTTGGAATAGAGGAAAGATTGATTATCTCTACTGCTCTGGGGGAAGTTTCCCCGATAACAGAATAGGCTTTATTTAGCTGTAGGACAGTGAAGAGGTAGTCTTTCAGACCTCTCCTTTAAGTCGAGTAAGTTAAATCTCATTGCTATGAGGTATGAAAGAGCTCGGGTTGGGCTGCTGTCTTAGCTCCTCTCGCTATTAGTAAAGCTCACTGAACTCAGGTTTTACCCAGCGGGATGCTTTCCTCTATAGATTGAGTTCAGTGAGCAAAGAAGGAGAATCAGATAAAGAAGAGTTCCGATGTAGCAGTTGTCTGTCTCATTCTACTAGTACCTCTAAAGTATAAAGTAGGAAGCTATCCCGATAGGATTGGATCGGTAACCCCTAAACTCCATTCCTGACTGAATAGTGAATAGCAATTCCTACCGTCAACAGACTGAGCAGCTATCAATCCTATACCTATAGTCCAAGGAAAGAAGACAGGTTTAGGGGCACTAAGGCTTTTTGTCCTACATGTTCCTATCTATTTATATAGAGTGAAATCGTTCCAGTTGGATCCACCTTTGGGCTTACATGCCCCGGTTTCAAAGAACTACCTGATGCCACATCCTTCGCTTTTGATGGATGGTAGCTGGATTGCCTAGTTCAATGGTAGCTATCTTGCTAAACATAAACAGCAGTCTTCGCCTTTAATCCCATCTATCCTTGTAATGCCGACTCTGATATTCTCGTTCCTGCTTACTTTTTTTAATTTCCTTTACTTTCGACTAGCGCCCCTGTCAAGTCAGGCAAATTGTTATGCATCCGCATAGAGAAAAAAAAAAGAAAAAAAGAAAAACTAATAAGTGAGAATGAGAATACTTACTTTTATTCTATGACTTTTTTTTAGCGTTTTCAAGCCAATTGCCTGCAATTGGCAGGGAGTATCCGAATGAGACATTAAATTAAGGAAATTCCCTTAGCGGCAAAGCCTACTAGTAGCAGCCGGCCATGTATCAAGATAGAATGTCCCAAGTGAGTCGTAACAATACCAGCACGTGGTAGTCTGAATCAACTACTCTTGTTTGCTCTCCCTGACCAGGGCCCCTAAGAGGAACTACTCATCTCTCGATTCCTTTGTTTGACATTCCCATTTTTCTTCCGACCGGACAATGGAACTATCAAATCTCACTGCAATCGTCATATACGCAACTACATGATCCGTCAGCGCACACCACTGCCCTTGCCTCATCTACTTCATCTGAGGCAGATGCCAGTCTAATCTTACGGCTTGTGCAATTAAACACGAATCGCGCTTGGTTGAGTAGTTGGAAGATGGCATAGAATGTGTTGTTGTCATATGATTAGGAAATAGGTTGTTCAAGAAGTGGTTGCTTATATAATATATAATTAAATAAGGGGTTTTTTTACTTTTATAGAGCTGAAAGATAGTAGAAGAACTTGTCCTCTATCCCGCTTCTGCTTCTGCCCCAGAGTTTAGTGACTGAAGCTTAGTCTTCCGAACCTGCTATCCCCTTTTTTACCCTTTTTTTTGAGTTGATGATTCTTCAACCGGTTCCGCCCCATTCTGCCACTGAATGAAAGAAAGAACGAGTCCCGACTCTCCGCCCCATGACTGAAAGAAGAGCAAACAGTTTCATTTTTCTTTTACCTTTAGGTTGTAAACACTAACTGTGAGCGCTCACAGTTACCTTTATAACTGTAAAAGTGCCTTCAAGCTTAGACAGATACTCAATCCCGATTCTGCCCCTTTTTGTTCCTACTGTGACTCTATCTAACTGACTTCTTCCCATTCTATTTATTATATTCCTGTGAATACTCTATGGCTGTGCCTTCCCCCCTTCCCATTCTATTCTTCCTTACTTTCTTCTATCTACTCGAATCGAAGAGGAAAATCTTAGAGAAGAGAAAATTATGACTTTGCTGCAGATTCCGTTTCAACCGATTCAGCCCCTATCACACTGACTATATTCTATAGTGAATCTGAATCTGGCACTCTACTGTAAGAAAAAGTAGCAGATTCTGTAACCATAAGCTTAGAAAGAAACTCTTCCTTTTCTTCCCCTGAGTCTGTAACATTAACAACAAAGACTGTGACTCTAGAAGACTGACTCAATCTCGAACTAGAACTATCTCCTTAGATATCAATAATCCCATTATTGGTATTGGAATAGTAGCTTATTCTTGCCATTTTGTATTGTATCCCGACTTTATCACAGGTTTTCCATACAATAGATTCTGTAACAACAGAGTCTGTACTTTCTTAAACTTAAATCCTGTATAGGAAGAGAATCAGGAACTTACTAAGCTTTGCAGCAGATTCTTTAAGTTTATGTGAATACTTCCTTACTTGAAGCTTTATCTGAAAAAACCGATTCTGGTTCCGCAGCAGCAGATGAATCAGGAACTTCCTTTGCAGCAGCTTCTTCTCTAACTGATTCTGCGACTTATCTTACGTACTTTGCCTTTGAAGCAGAAGAAGAGAATTACGAGAGAACTTTTAGCTACTTTCACTATGGATTAAACCCCTCAATCTTCCTACAGGGAAGAAACTGGGACTGAGGATGTAAGAACTGACGATTCTTCTTCCGTACTGGGACAACCTAACCTACCTTTCCCTTCCCCCTCTCAAACTCAGTCGAGCTGGAGAGACTTATAAAGCTTTGACAGAACTAAAAGCTGGTGGACAAAGCAAAAGGGAATGCCACTTTAAAAAAGACTGCAACTCAAACTTAAACTTTACTTTCTTGGCTGGCCGATAGAAGGAAAGTAAAGACATGTATCTCTATCTCCTAGCTTGGCAGACATGGAGAACGAATTAGACAATGGAATGACAGAGAGAATAAAATGGGAATGCCTCCACTTAGGGAAGGCTAAAAAGAGGATATGTGATAGGCTGGCGGGGCCAATTGACGGCTTTACTCTTTTTTTATTTCTTCCTTTCTCAACAGAAGTAGGCTTCCTTTCTCAATAAAAGCCTGTTTTCTTTTTCTTTGTTTTGATTTCTTCCTTTCTCAATAGAAGCAGGCTTCCTTTCTCAATAGAAGCCTGTTTTCTTTCTCAATAGAAGCCTGCTTCCTTTCTCAATAGAAGCAGGCTTCCTTTCTCATATATATGAGATGGGCGGGCCTTTTTAAGCAAAAGATGATCTACTATCGATTGTAGTCTTCTTGTTCTTGACATATCAAGTCAAGAGGACGAGGCTCCTAGCAATGGGGGGAAAGGAGAGTGGGTAAGTGGGCTCCTTTCACTTAACTGGTTAGTTAGGAGTGATCTTTTTTCGCACATCTCCACTCTTTTTCTCTTTCAAACTAGGAGGATTGGCATTTGGCCAAGATGTGATCTATCTTTTTCCTTGGTTGTAGTGGAACTTTGGGTTTCTATAGCGAGGAACCCTTTCACTCGGCGTCGAATGATCAAAGCTAAAAGCTTTAGGCATCTTTTGAGCATGTTCAGCTTCCAAAATTCCTAGAGTCCTACGCTACGGCATTATCACAGAAAGAAAACATGGCTAGTAGATAACAATTTGGTTCTATTTTAATATAAAAGAAATATGC
>NC_083340.1:72089485-72093105 GCF_019175385.1 Lycium barbarum
GAATCCTGGCTTTGATATATATTCTCTATTCCTAATTGCTATTTTTCAGAAAATACTGGAAAGAGTGGACAAGGAATTCAAATATCCCTGCCGATGTATTTTGATATCCCACAGCTTCGGCAGATCGCTTAGCCCCGTTCATCTTCGGCGCAAGAGCACTCGATCAGTGAGCTATTACACACTCTTTCAAGGGTGGCTGCTTCTAGGAAAAAATGATACTACCCTAATCCAGTACACTATAGGATATAACCCATGCTTACCTAGTAAATGATATTAGCATTACTACGACTCAATAGGATATAAACCATGCTTACCTTGAATTATCCCTACGCCATTTAGCTCCATCCTAGATTGGTGCTACCGGGTTGGCGCTGGGTGAGCGAAACATACACTGTTTCTAGGCTTTATATTCAAAAATCCAATTTGGAGATCAAATATATCATGTTTCTGATTAACCTCTTTATACGAGTATTTAAGACATTGTATTTATACATTCTAGCTGGTTTAAACCAAATCTTTTTTATTTGGTTTTTCGGTCTTATCACTATTATGAGATTCATTCTTATGAATATAAGATACTATCTTATTGGTATAAACTACCTTATTGGTATATACCGCTATATATATATTATATATTCATATATCTGTAGATATGTCAACTTTGCATTAGTAAGAGGATTTGTAACCAATTTTCTAATAGAAAGGTTCTATTTATGCGTTGTTATACCTTTAATGATTTCCCTTATCAAGAGTGGGGAAATCCCTTACTTAGGTAGTCCATACATAGATTTTTTTCACCGACCAGATACAATATCTGAGTTTACAAACCCAGATTTTATAGAAGAATTAAATAAATCCAATTATATAGAAGTGAATAAGAAATCCAAATTAGTAGAAGATTTAATGAAATCAGATGTTATAGAAGATTTAAAGAAATCTGATGTTATAGAAGTAAGGGATGAACTTATAGAAGGTAAAGCTGATGTTTCAGACGGTAAAAAGAAGGGAGGTCGTCCAGATCTAGTTGATTGTTTGGTCATCTTTACATGTGGGATTTACATAATAGGATATTTAGCTTATTGTAGTCAATAATGATGATTCTAAATTTCCTTAAACAAGGTTTGGTCTTTGATGAATGAGTTTCACTTCGTCCCTTTTACCACCTATCTATTGAGCCTTTCAAACCCGATACCTGTTAACTACTCGTATGTATCAAGTATGCTCCTCGTGACGTCAGACCTTCCTTTACGAGATTTTCTTTCCGGTTAAGGGTAGACTGAAGACTACGGCCCTTCCCTTCCATTGGGGACTCCTTTGACAGGCATGTCTCATAGAGTAGAGCTTGGAAGAGCAGGCTTAGCCAAACCCTACACTGCCAGTCCAACCAAAGAGTTAGACTTTGACAGGCTTTCCCATGCAAAAGAGTTCGCCCCAAGCTCTATACTTGAGCTTCAGACCAGCATTCAGAAAGAGAGAACGTCGGTTGTACAGTCTCCTATACAATACAATACAGAGCTAGCTTCTGACCACGATTCAGAAACATCTTACGTTGGTTGTAGGTCGTACAGTCGTTAGCAAAAGAGCTAGCCGCATTTATGGAAATTAAGGAGAAGGCAAATAGAATAGAACAAAGTTAGGGGCGAAGCGGTTCCTGGCATGAAAACTGGCAATTGAAAGTCAGATTTCGGGGGAGCCTTTCTAGTATAAGGGAAATAGGCCGAATCAGCAAAGGTTCTTCAAACCCCAAAGGGAGTTAGAATACTTTAAGGTATCTGTTGCGCACCTCTATTCCTCTTCTTCCGCTTATTCATCTTCTTTGGCGGATACATATATAGATATAGAGTACGCATGGCAGGAAAACCAGTAAGAGCAGCAAGCTAATTCCTAATTCCACTCCTTCAATTCAAAGAGTTGCAGTCAACTAATGGGGAACTAGCCAAAAAAGGCTGATTAGCCCCAGTAAATACATGCACTTGAGCCTATTATAATGTAAAGCCGCGTTAGCCCAGTCCCGAACCGAAAAGGGCTTTCGTCACGAACTAGCAATTCCCCAAGAAAGAGAAAAGGGGGCTGATTCTTAGCCTGCAGCCTTCGCTAACAGAAGTGCCAGGGAATAGGATTTCGATTCGTGTAACCTATTTTCCACTCTCCATGCTTGGCTTACGGCCAGGTTTAGAGCAGCAGACAAAGGGAAAGATTTCCAGTCAAGGACGCTACGCCCACTCCTTATCCCGAAATGGGCATTCACAATCCTGATTCTACCCGCTCCTCTGATCTTGATTTGTCATATATACTGACCAGATAATCTGTGCTTTAGTCGTAGGACAGGTACCCAGGTACCAGAACATAGGTCAAAAACCTGTCAAAAAATCATGTCTAGCTTCAATCACAACAAAAGCGAAGGAATCGGAATATCCCTACTTCCCCTTACTGTCCTAAGCGGGGGAGAAGGATGAAAACCCTTGTGTGAAGGAGACAAAGTCGTTGACCATTAATCATTAATCCGGTCTTTCGGAATCGAATGTTGGAGGAAGGTACGTAGTCGCTATAGCTTTGCTATTGGACTGACTGTACTCGCTTACCTTAAGACATACTGAATCAATCAAGCATTTCACCGTGCGAGCAGAGCGAGATGGTTTTGATTGAGGAAAAAACCTGAAACCGGGTCTAAGCTCTTTGCTTAGACTAAGAGCAACACGGAAAGGAAAGACTATCTATCCCCAACCGCTTTCCTTTTACCACCTTCTCACGCTAATAAAAGGCCTTACAGAACGTTCCTCAAAGAAGGGAGTGAGAAGATATTCCAATGGGCACCCGAAAGTCAACTAGCACCTTCTTAAAGTGCCTGCCCGGCTTTCAGGTCACTTGCGAAGGGAACAAAGCTTAGGGCTCAAAGAAGTCCTCTCATCCTGAGGTGAGGGTGGGATGCCTATCGAAATAAGAAAAGATGGAAAAGGCTATCTACGTCCAATTCAAAGTTTCTTGCATTTTCCGATGTAGTTGGCGACAAGAGCTTCTTATGAGCCTGAATGTCATCTTTACCTTAAATCTGGTTAAGATTGTTAAACTTCACTATTCGACTTGATGCGCTGAGAGCGATGAAAAAGGATTTTCGGGGTAATGGAGACCAGGAAAGAGGGAAGCTTCAGTCAGCCTTAAGGCATGGAATCGTCATTCTCCTTAGCTTTTTTCGTTGAGGTAAGGTATAAGGTAAGGCCTGCAAATTCGTTCCTTGAAGTATTTTCCTCTTAGTTTAAGCTCTTGGATGATATAATCCATCTAATCAAAAGGAAGGAAGGATAGACAGTCCAGCAGGTGTATAAGGATGAAGTGAAGATGAAGTAAGGATGGCTTGGGCGCCTCAGGATTTATGAAATCCTCTTCTAGGCATGTTCCCGATACTATACTAGTGAAAGAAGTTCCTTGCCTTTTGTTTTTCTAGTGGGCTGGTGCAGACTTCCTTCTTTATGCTCATAGGCTTAACCAACCTAGAGCACGGTGTGCTTGTATACCAGTAGGCTATTACGACGCACCGGAGACCTTCGACCATAAGACTTTAGGCGCAAGGACACAACTATTATATGACCACTTACGCATTGATACGTGAATACGATGGGATA